>NC_062524.1:28348751-28553751 GCF_022655615.1 Tachysurus fulvidraco
TACAAGAGTCATTTAAAGACATTTCACAGCCTAAACTGGGCTAATAATATTAGGGATGTTAAAAATGCAGGAAAATTAGAACACATTGTGTATGGGTCAGAATTATTGGCATCTTTCAGAATATTGAAAAAATCTTTATCATTTATTTGCACTATTTGGTGTCATCCAGAAGTGGATGGATTCCCTTAGAGTCTGTTGTTCCTTCCTTTTACCTGAACAATGATCAGATAATTAGACACAGATTCACATTTAACACACATGTTTTTAATGAACAACCACCAAAGACACACAGAACCAGGGCCGTGCACAGAGGGGTGGCCGGGTGGCCAGAGCCACTGCCCCCTGCCCTCATTGACTGAGGTGCCCCTGTTCCCCACCACCACCGCTCCGCTCAAAGCATTCCTCTGATTCCGCAAATCCGCTCCAGGTTTTCCAGCTCTCTCCGCACGCCGCAAGCGCAGCATCACTCACAGTACTGTATGTGTCTGCGGCGCGCTCTTGAAACTCGGACTGAACACGACACGAAAGTTCACAAAAGCTGTCGCGTTAACAGGTAGGCTGCAAAACAGTGGTTGAATCTGCGGAATTTTATTTGTATTTATGTCCGTAATGTTTTGCTCTTGGTTTTCTACTAGTGATAACAACTTGTACAACATATTCACGTTCTTAGAATTAGAACATTCATTCATTTTCTACCGCTTATCCGAACTTCTCGGGTCACGGGGAGCCTGTGCCTATCTCAGGCGTCATCGGGCATCGAGGCAGGATACACCCTGGACGGAGTGCCAACCCATCACAGGGCACACACACACTCTCATTCACTCACACACACACCTACACACACACACACACACACACACACACACACACACACACACACACACACACACACACACACACTACGGACAATTTAGAATTAGCTGTTTGTCTAATTAAATTATTGTACTCTCGATCAGATCTAATAAAAACAACATTTTCTGTTGTTAGCAAAGTTTTAGACCCCCCCCCCCGCAAAAAAGACTAATAAAAAACAAAGTCTTCACAAAAAAGAAGACAGAGAGAGAGAAAGAGCGAAGGGAGGCTGCTAAAGGCAGTTCAACACTGCAAACATTGATTAAAAGCTCCAGCAGGTAAATCAGACACTTACAGGTAAGTGTTTTTAAACTGGCTGACAGTAAAGGATTCTGAATATGCTAGAGTTTGATAACAAGAAATATAGTCATTAAAGTATTTGAATGTATGAGTAATATTACAAGAACATAAATTTAATTAGCACTAAAGCCTAACAATTGTATTTAAAATATGATTGTAATAGGTTTGTTATTCATTCTCTATAATATATCTCTGAAACTGTCTCAGAATCAACTTAAGAGTAAAAGTCTCTGAGACAGAGACAGAAAAATTTCAGAATGAGAGAGAAAGGCAATACAATGACACAGAGGGGAAAGAGACAGACACAGAACAGGAAGAAATGGAGAGTGAGGCAGCCACAGCCATGTACACAAGTTTTTGCTTCAGTTACAAAACCCATCAGATCCTGCTAACGAAACACAATATAACATACAATGTGGCCTTCACAAAATTTTCAAATTCAGTTGGACCTTGTCGTCCAATTTTGCCGTTCCCAAAAAATGAACAGTTACGTTCGTTTCAGGGACAGTGGTATGAAGAACACCCCTGGTTAGAGTATTCTCCTGAGAATGATGCAATGTACTGTTTCAGCTGCAGGCTTTTTATGAATGATGAAAAGTATAAGATCAGGACAGGCTGGAAGTCAGTGGGGTTAAGTCTGTGGAAGCAAGCTAAAGGAAAAATGAAGGAGCATAGCAGGACAGAGTCACACATGCTAGGCATGATTCGGTGGAGTGCCTTTAAAAGAAAAGCATTGGATACAGCATTGGAAAAGGCAGACTTTGAGATGCAAGCAGCCAAAGAAAGAGAACGGCAAAAAAACAGGGAGATTATCTACTGACTGACTGACATTATATTGTACTTAGCAAAACAAGGCATGGCATTCAGAGGTGACAATGAAAGCCTCTCAAATTCAAACAAAGGAAATTTCTTAGAGTTTGAAGAGTTGGTTGGCCAATATGACAGTGTCCTTAAGCTTCATCTCGACAACATCAAAGAAGAACAAGCATCATGTCAAAAACCTCAGGTGTCTCTCTTCTCAAACCGAATACAAAATGACCTAATTAGAGCCATGGCTATTTATGTGAAACAAGAAATACTGAAGGAAGTAAGGGAAGCGTCAATTTTTCAATTTTACTTGATGAGACTACTGATTTATCACACATTGAACAGATGTGCTTTGTTGTGCGTTATGTACATGACATGACCATAAAGGAGCTTCATTCAGCTCGGTGATGTTCAGTCAACAACAGGAGAACAGCTTGAGGACATGGTACCAAATAGAAATGTTTTGTGTAAAAGGGAAAGGTAAATATAAAAATTTAAAACAGCAAATAGTTTCTGTTATTATTACCAATGTGTAATTGTGAATCATAAAAAAAATTTGGTTATCAAGATCTTTCAGGACATGGTACCAAATAAAATAGTGTTGCTGTAAATGGAACAGGTAAATATAAAAATGTAAAACAGCAAATAGTTTCTGTTATTATCAGCAATGTGTAATTGTTGTTGTGTTCTATCAAAACATCTACAATAAAGTCTAAAATGTATTTGAGCGTGTGCTACCCAAGGCCACTTACAGTCAGAGAGACACTGACAGTGAGTTTTTTTTACAGCCACCACTGATTCACAAAAGAAAACTTTAATTGACAATGTTTAAACATATCCTTCTCAAAGTGCAGAGTAACAAGAAATGTTTTTCATAGGGGGTTTTTACACCTGGTCACTTCATGCGTTTTCTGTGATCCGATAGCTATCCGATGGTAAAAAGACAAGGTCTAAATGCCCTCCGGAACGTTATGATCTTTACTGCTGAAGATTTCCAGTGTTGCTTCCATTTTTGTCTTCCTTTCCCTGCTCTTGGCAGATGTACAGTAACTGTAAGAAAGAGGAGAAAGTGTTTTGGCATTGTATCACTATTACAAAAATAAACAGTTAGGTTTTGAGGGTAGGGTAGATATGACTATTAGGAAAAACATAGCAGTAATACATTATGGTACAGTAATAGCAGAATACAAAATAGCAATGGATGGGTTAGCTAAGCAAATGCTTTACTAGTGATTTAGCAAAAGCCTGATAAAAAGGTGATGATTCTTTCTTCCAGAGGACTTGGTGGCTGCTGTGCTTCTTTCAGTGGTCTCTGTAATGCCTGCAGGTGATGAGTTTTCTCCAGATGTGGATGGTGCAGAAGATGCAGATGGGAGTGACTCTGTGCTTGTATCATCTGGTGCAAGCAAACATATCATGTAATGCTATAATGTGATGTATTCATTGCAAATATTATGAGCTGGTTCACGTAACCACTTTATAGAACACTCTTAACACACACACACACGTTACCCTGAGATGATGAGGGTGACATGGTAGACACCCTCTTTATATGTTAGGTTATAATATGGGATTTGGTTCTGCATGCAGAGCCAGGTCACCAGTGCACTGGATCGGATCGCAGATAGACTGGGTACATTTTTGAATGACAGACAAGTAGAGGGTATTCTATGCTTCTCTGATGCGTTTCCGAGTTGTGCAAAGGAAATTGGGAGCAGCTATAGCTGGCTCGTTTATTCTGTTAATGTAATTTTCCTCTAAATAAACATGCCAACTTTAAGTCTCCAGATGTAAAACTTCATTGTGACATTTCTAACTTTTATTTTTAGATTAAAGTGTGTTTCCACTCAAGATTTTCTATATGGGTAACTTTAGGCTAAGACTAAAATCTTACCTGTCACGCCATCAATATCCAGACTGTCCGCCGAACTCCTCGGAGTTTCAGGCTCCTCTTCACCTGCTTCATGGCTATCCAGCAGCTCCAACGGCTGACAGCTGGGTTTATCAGCCATAACATGGCTAAGCTCAATATAAAATGAGCAGGTGATGCGACCACGACCACTTCAGTTATTCGAGTCATTTACCTCTTTAAAACCTGTTACATGTCTACGTCTCGTTACCGAGCCACTACCGCTAGGAGGCGAGACTGCATCAACTTCATTGTAACTTCATTGTAACTTTTAAGCATTAAATCCTCTAAATACACGGTTAAATTATATATTGTTTGAAAGCTTAGACTCTCAGGATTTTATTAAGTGCACACACAAAGCATAATATGATTTATAGTAATTTAAACATTTGATAGAAAATTTGAACTAGGTGGCGCTAGTTCGATCTGTTTACTCACCTTTAACGCTGGTCTTTAAATTTCCCGTTCTTCACATTGTCACTAATGTTAATGTATTTTCCAAAACAAATGCTTGTAAAAATCCCCGAGAGTCCAAAAAACTTGAAAATGTAATCCTTTTAATCCAAAACGCTTTGCTCGCCTCACAAGAATTATGTGTTTGACCGGAAACTGAACACGAAGCTTCACTTCCGCCCTTTGTTGGACTCCTACGTCTCATTGGACACATACCAAAATTTCAAAACGCGTCAGATTTGTAGTCGAGGATGTGACGAATCAAACAAGCCCTCGCATGAGCCAACCAGTGCCTGTGCGGCCGAGATAGGCAGCTAAGAAGCCAATGAGGTCTCTCCATGCTATGTGGGTGACCCTCCCTTTGACTGACATTTGCTCCGTCCAGTAGCGATTTGATGTTTCGCGAGCATCATAGCTCTTTAGCCAATAAGGAGACGATTCCAACGAGATGCAACATGATACATCTGGTGAGTTCGGGCTGTGCAATAAGCGTGCGCATATTATTTTTTTCAGCTTTATTGCGCAATTCTCGAACGTTTCACACTCTCACACCTCAGGGTGTCAGTTTACAGGCATTTTTTCAAAACAGAGTTATAGGCAGAGAGTCTCTTTGTTATAGGACTTTTGAACTAAGCATGTAGTCCTTTTATACAAAGTTATACAGTAAAAAAAATAAACAAGAAAAACCTGAACAGATGGACATGTCCATAGAAAAATATTCATATAAAATCCATTTTTGAGTCTTTTGACTTCATTTTTTTTTTTGGTGAAAGCCAAGACATGTGGCTATGGCCCTCAGTTGTTGTTTACCAACCAGCATTAAATACAGCAATGTATGTAATCAGTTTATCAGGTAAACAACTCTTTCCAATGAGATCAAGCTCACCTCTGTGTGTCAAAGTATATGGGAGCTGTACCACTTTTTATGTGGGTATGTCATCTAGGTGAAAATCATGAAAATGGGGGGGGCGACAGGTGAGAGGTTAAATTTAGCTTTAAGGATTTTCACCTTTCTTTGGCACTGCAGCCACGTTCTTCTGTGTCCTCGTTCTTCCATTTTGCTTGCTATAGTTTCAAAAACATTGCGGTTACGGTAGGAGCCTTCTAATTTGGCCTGAATTGAAGTGTCTCCCCAAATGTTAATTAGGTCTAAGACCTCACTCTCCCTCCACTGCCTTCCATCACTGTAATCCATTTTTGTTAACATGTCACGTGTCACATTTTCACCGGTGCATAATTGTGACGAATGTCGATGTAGATTGACGTAAAAATCCGCCTTGGGTGTCCACACTGTGGCCACATTGGAAAAAATCAGATTTGGGTCTGATTCAGGACCACATATGGAAGTGGTCTGAATCTGATTAAAAAAAAATCAGATTCAGACCACATATGGAAGTGGTCTGAATCTGATTTAAAAAAACTCAGATCTGGGCTAGATTTGAGTGTTCACAATACTCCTGAAAAAGTCTGACCTGGTCAGTTGACCCCAAAAAAATCAGATTTGGGCCACTTTTACCTGAAGTGTGAACGGGGCCTAACTCTGACTCCTCTGTGTCTCTGCTCGGACTCCCCTGACATAGAGGAGTGTCTATAACATTATTTATCCATTGTTCCTTTTTTAGCTTTTTTTTTTTTTAATGGTGAGATCCACCCTGAGTACCTCAAGTCTCTGGATGTTGTGGGGCTGTCTTGGTTAACACGCCTATGCAATATCGCATGACTGCAGGGGACAGTGCCTCTGGACTGGCAGACTGGGGTGGTGGTCCCTCTGTTTAAGAAGGGGGACCGGAGGGTGTGTTCCAACTACAGGGGATCACACTCTTCAGCCTCCCCGGAAAAGTCTATGCCAGGGTACTGGAGAGGAGAATTCGGCCGATAGTCAAACCTCGGATTCAGGAGGAACAATGCGGGTTTCGTCCTGGTCGTGGAACACTGGACCATCTTTATACCTTCGCCAGGTTGCTGGAGGGTTCATGGGAGTTTGCCCAACCAGTTCACATGTGCTTTGTGGATCTAGAGAAGGCATTCAACTGTGTCCCTTGTGGTAACCTGTGGGGGGGTGCTCTGGGAGTATGGGGTCCGGGGCCCTCTGCTAAGGGCTGTCCAGTCCCTATATGACTGGAGCAGGAGTTTGGTTTGCATTGCCAGCAGTAAGTCAGACTTGTTCCCGGTGCATGTTGGACTCCGGCAGGGCTGCCCTTTGTCACCGGTCCTGTTCATTACATATATGGACAGGATTTCTAGGCGCAGTCGGGAACCGGAGGGAGTCCAGTTTGGGGACCACTGGATTTTGTCTCTGCTTTTTGCAGATGATGATAAATGTTGGCTTCCTCAAATCAGGACCTTCAGCGTGCTCTGGGACAGTTTACAGTCGAGTGTGAAGCGGTGGGGATGAGAATCAGCACCTCCAAGTCCGAGGCCATGGTTCTCAGCCGGAAAAGGGTGGCTTGCCCCCTTCAGGTTGGTGGAGAGCTCCTGCCTCAAGTGGAGGAGTTTAAGTATCTTGGTCTTGTTCACGAGTGAGGGAAGGATGAAGCGGGAGATCGACAGGCGGATCGGTGTATCTTCTGCAGCAATGCGGTCGATATACCGGTCTGTTGTGGTGAAGAAAGAGCTGAGCCGCAAGGCAAAGATCTCTATTTAGCAGTCGATCTACGTTCCTACCCCCACCTATGGTCATGAGCTTTGGGTCATGACCGAAAGGACAAGATCCCGGATACAGTCGGCCGAAATGAGTTTCCTCTGCAGGGTGGCGGGGCGGTCCCTTAGAGATAGGGTGAGGAGCTCGGTCACTCAGGAAGAGCTCAGAGTAGAGCCGCTGCTCCTCCACATCACGAGGAATCAGCTGAGGTGGCTCGGGCATCTGTTCCGGATGCCTCCTGGACGCCTTCCTGGGGAGGTGTCCCAGGCATGTCCAAACGGGTGGAGGCCCCGGGGAAGACCAAGGACACGCTGGAGGAACTATGTCTCTCGGCTGGCCTGGGAACGCCTCGGTATTCCCCCGGTAGAGCTAGAGGAAGTGAGGAGAGGGAAGTCTGGGTGTCCCTGCTTAGACTGCTGCCCCCGCGACTCGGCCCCGGATAAGCGATAGAAAATGGATGGATAGATTTTTAATGGATTTTGTAATTATTATATAGACATGATGTTTATTTGAGTTTTGACAACATACAGTTTTATTAAATCTTAGTTTCATTACTTACATTTTACAATTTACAGTTTCATTGCAAACACATTCATTTAAAGCATATAGGTTTTGCTAATCAGTCAGTGTCTCCATGAACTTTCACAGGCAAATGTAATAAAAATGTAAAAAAAAAAAAAAAAAAAAAAAAAAAGTTAAATACTGATTTTGACCACAAGGTGGAAGTAGCAATTTCTTCAGAATTGCATTTTAGTTTGTAAAAATAACTATCAGCAGGGCATTATATTATATATTTGAAACAAATTACACAAGTCTGTAGTCCTGTATCTTCATGACCAAGGTGTCCTTCGCAAAGGACTTCAACATCCGTTACTGTGGAGTTTTCTCCCTGTAACACAGCAGTATATTTCACTATCTGAATCAGGAGGAGACTTTATCACTCCTGTGATTTTTAGAACTCATAGAAAATAACCAGAACAATCCCAGGGTTTTTATTTAGCACAGTGGCTAGAATAACAAAAAACAAAAATCTGAACAAACTATTCCAACACAGTTCAGTAGTGAGGATTTTATGAGATTCTTTACTGATAAAATTGAAAGCATCAGGAACACAATAGTTGATGTTCAACATGTGAGAGCAGCTTGTGACACAGCCTCACTTAAAGCTCTACACTCACAACTACAGTGCTTTACAAGTAGAGGACAGGAAGAGTTAGATAAGCTTATTACTACAGCTACACCAACAACTTGTTCACTAGACCCCATCCCATCTAAATTACTGAAAGAAGTGTTACATAAAGCTGGTGAGCCTCTTCTTAATATTATTAACTCCTCGCTATCTTTAGGTTACGTCCCTAAATCTTTCAAGTTGTCAGTAATTAGGCCCCTCATTAAGAAACAGAATTTGAATCCTAATGAACTATCAAATTACAGACCTATTTCACATCTTCCGTTTATGTCTAATACTAGCAAAGGTTGTCTGTTCAACTGAGCTCCTTCTTACAGGAGAACAATATCTTTGAAGAGTTTCAGTCATGTTTCAGGCCCCATCAGAGCACAAACTGCACTTGTTAAAGTGACTTGTTCTTAGCTTCGGACCAAGACTGTATGTCCCAATAAGTTCTACTTGACCTTTGTGCTGCGTTCGTCACTATAGATCACAACATTCTCCTAGATCGCTTACAAAATTACACAGGTATTCATGAACAGGCTTTAAGTTGGTTTAGATACTACCTGTCTGATCGATACCATTTTGTAGAATTAAATGGTGAATCCTCCAGTTTATTGCCAGCTAATTATGGGGTCCCTCAAGGATCTGTCCTAGGACCTCTGCTTTTCTCGATATACATGCTTCCATTAGTGAACATTATTAGAAGGTATTGGATTAGTTTCCACTGTAATGCTGATGATACACAGCTATCTAACTCATCAAAACCAGATGAAATAGCTAAATTGTCCAAATTAACTTGTTAGAGAGATAAAAGATCGGATGAGCTGAACTTTTCTGTTGTTAAACTCTTATAAGACAGAAAAACTACCTATCGGTCCAAAAACAAGTACACAGAAACTCTCACAATTCAACTTCCATTTAGAGGGATGTACTGTTACTAGTAGCTCAACAGTGAAAGACCTGGGTGTTTATTAGACAGCAACTTGTCTTTAAAATCATATCGGCCATATTACAAACACAGCCTTCTTCCACCTTAGAAATATTGCCAAGCTGAGAAACATCCTGTCTGTATCTGATGCTGAGAAGCTAGTTCATGCATTCATGACCTCTAGACTGGACTATTGTAATGCATTACTACAGTAGGTGATTGTCCTGCATCATTAATAAATAGACTACAGTTAGTCCAAAATGCAGCTGCCAGAGTTCTCACTAGGACAAGAAAGTATGACCATATAACCCCAATTTTATCATCTCTACACTGGCTACCTGTTAAGTTTAGAATTGATTGCAAAATGCTGCTACTTACGTACAAGTCTCTTAATGGTTTAGCTCCCATGTATAGCCTATATGCTAGTTAGCCTTCTAACACGTTACAATCCTTCACGCTCTCTGAGATCACAAAACTCAGGACTTCTGGTAGTTCCCAGAATATTTAAGGCTACCAAAGGTGGTAGAGCGTTTTCGTATTTAGCTGCCAAACTTTGGAATAGTCTTCCTGATAGTGTTCGGGGCTCAGACACACTTTCCCAGTTTAAATGTAGATTAAAAACTCATCTCTTTAGTCAGATGTACACATAATACAGCCCATAATATTGTGCATTATTACATCAGACTTGCAAATATTATGAACAGCAGTTATGTTACTTCCTCTCCACTGCTTCTCTCTTTCTACCCATCCCGAGGCATCCAGAAATTGTACCAGCTCCGATCGTCTTCCGTGCGATGAAGATTTTGGACCCCTGAGATGAGGCCGACTCTGAGAATCCTGAGGCATCTAGAGATGTTCCAGCTCCAGTTAGACTGTGATAATAAAGAGGAGATGTGAACTTAGACACTTAGATTCTGCTATACTCAGACCTGCCAACCTTGGAAAAAATTTTTGAGTAGCAACTTACTGCAGCGACGCAGCGAGAGGTCAGGCACATTTGCTGGTCAGTGTTGATTAAGTTCACAGGCTCACTCATCACAACTTTTTACTGTATTTTTCCTATATAAATACTGGCAAATAAAGTAAAACTTGATTTGTGCGTAAAACTTAAACTTGAGGCACAACACCGGTCAAGAACTTCTGAGGGGCATATACTTGCTTCTTTTTAGATTTGCTTCCCTCTCCCTCTCTGTCAGTATCCTCATCTGACATCATGTGTATTACTAACGGCAAGGCACACACAAAACACACACATCATCATTCTCATGTGTTTCATAACAGGTTTCCATGCGCATTTGCTTGAAAACACTTTGTACATTATTAATATGTTGTACAATAACAATACTACTAAAATAAAGAGTATAACGCTATGTGCATGATCGTTTGTGTATAATATCTGCATACTATTTTAACAACTCTTTATGTATTGCCATAAATTTGATCTAATGAACTAAACAGTAACTTCATATCTGACAACACATACATGTGTTAATTTTCTCAGCAATAATGCAAGACTCTAGACTTCACTATGGTTTTGACTGGCTGATCATATAATAATACCTCCCTCATCATTTCTACTTTCTGCTTCTATTTCCCTGCTTTTCACAAAAAAATCTGATGTCCATCAGATGTGATCTACAGGAGCCAGTAACAATCGAGTCAGAATACGACTGATATTTAAAAAATTACATTAGTTTCGTCATGTTATAGCATGTCTGCGTTCTATAAAAGGGATACACAGACGCTCGCGGATATTGATTTCTGCGTGCTCGTGCCAGTTTGTCTTTTCCGTTAAAGTACGACGGCAATGCGTTTACAGGCATGACTTACGTTTCCTATATAAATACTGGCAAACAAAGTAAAACTTGATCTGTGCGTGAAACTTAAACTTGAGGCACAACACCGGACACTAGGGCACATGCCCCCAGTAAAGGAGTCTAACGACGCCTGTGGTTCGGCAGGCTTATTAAAATGGATGCAATTCACAATTCTGGCCATTTACCTTTGAAACGTTAAGTCCTCACTTGTAAAAAAACAGTCACTGTAAGAAGAATTGAAGACGGACAGAGACAGATGAAAACCACATTCGTTTTGACGGCTCTTGTAGCGATGAAGAGTTTTAAACTGGCGCTCTGATTGGTCGAATTATTATTTTCCCAGGTTGTTGCCCAATGCGGTTACACCCATAGGCGCATTGCCTGGTGCACAAATGCACAGACACTTGTATTCAAAGGCATCAATGGGTTTTTACAATGCGTATTTTGAAGTGACAAATTGTAGCAGCGTACTTTGATGTCTAAATGCGTATCTGCTACACAAAATGCGTAAAGGTTGGCAGGTCTGTATACTAAAAAGATGTGAACTCCATGTGATCTTTTGCATCAAAACAACATTAATCAGACTGTATATATATAATCACACCCCCAGTGTCACCCATATGAGGATAGGTTCCCCTTTCAGTCTGGTTCCTCTCAAGGTTTCTTCCTTTACCATCTAAGAGAGTTTTTCCTCCCCACAGTCACCTGAGTCACCTCAGACTTGTTCACTGGGGATAAATACATACACGTTGTGAACTAAACATCTAATATTAATCTTAAATGTTGTATTATATTAATCTTTCTTTTATTCTGTAAATTAACCCTTTGTTCTATGTTTATGTTCTGTAAAGCTGCTGTAAGACAACGTCAAATGTAATAAGCGCCATAAAAATACATTTGAATTGCATTGAACTTTTATACCAAATCATTTTCCCCACAACTTTACCTCTTTCTCTCTCTCTGCACTGTGAGCTTTAATATTCACATCAGCATTAGCCAGTTCATCAGGATTTTCTGAAAATGAAGATTAAATGTTACTGAACTGAACAAATATAAAAACTAAACACATGAACAGAAAGAGTCATTACTTGCCTTGTGTTTTTTATTTTTCTGCCGAATCCCCAAAATTATTAATATTATAATTAATAACACAAAAAGTCCAACAGATATCAGGGCAGGGAACAGTGAACGGGGACGATCATCTGTACAGATTAAGATATAATCATAAATGTAAGCAATTAAAAAAAAAAAAGATTAATACAGAAATTTTAATCAGTTACTTCAATACGTTTGTAGTTATTATAAAAATATTGATCATGTGTTGATGTATAACATAAAAGTCTATCACAGAGTTTATACAACACACACTAAGACCTGTGCTGAAGTAAACTACAGATCACTGAAGTACTGATGAAGTATTTACTATATCTGAACAATCTGAAGAGTAAAAACACTAAAGATTAAACCGGGAAAGTGTTTATTCACCTCTGTCTCACTCCATCATGAATATTCATTATTCTTTTCTTAACTACAGTAAAGTGATGAGAGTTTAGACTCACTGACGTACCTGAGACGTCACAGAGCTGTGTGATGATGAGAGAAGTTGTTTTATTGCTGACAGGGTTTGCAGACACACAGATGTAAGTGTTAGTGTCATTGTGTTGTATTTGAAGTGGGAGATTGAGGGGAACACTGAGATCTGTGTTATTGGTGATGGAGATTCTCTCATTCTCTCTGTACCAGGATAACTTCACATCTTCTCCATTCTCCACAGAACACAGGAGGAAACACGACTCTGTGGAAATCACACTTGGCTTTCCTCTTTCATTTATTATTACTGGAGTTGATACTGGAGCTAAAAACACAAAAACTTTAAATACTTTAGTTACATGAAGCAGAATGCATCTTTAATAATTAACAGAATTCCCACTCAATGTAGAAAATAATTTCCCAGGACTTCAGGATTATTTCTACACCCATGATGCCAGTAGAAAGCTGTGATGTAGCAGGGTTACTGTTTCACCCTGAAGATTATTTCCCTATAACAGCAGCACATCCCCAAGTGTTTTATTACTTTTATACAACAGAAATTTTGTTACAAAGCACTGACACTGGAGACTCCATAAATCTCTTTACTTCACCAAATCAACATCAATATTTATTTAATACAAGTTGTATTTCTTTTTTTTTTAATTAATGATGAAGTTATGAAACTGAACACAGACATGAAGGAGACATGAAACACTTTTACTCACCATAAACACTGACACTGAAAGTCCTAGATGAGAGACGTCCAGTGATGGCTTTTAATAAATAAACTCCAGAATCAGTTCTGCTGATGTTCCTGATGGTTAAAGCTCCACTGATTCTGTCCAGCTGCAGTCGCTCTTTAAATCTCTCACTGATGTCTGTAACAGTTTCTCCTTTATACACATGACTGTCCAATATCTTTTCCTCTAATTTCTCAGGTCCATAAAACCACTGAATATGAGCATGACTCTGAATCCCAGTTATCCCAGTATGGAGAGTTATAGTGGTTCCTTCCACTTCCTGCAGTGTGACCGTCTCGTCTCCAGCTTCACACAGTAAACCTGCATCACAGCTTCAGCTTCATCATTTCACTCACAAACTATACTGTGATGTGTGATTGTGAAGGAAAAACACAAACTTACAGCACAGCAGGAGAAGAAGAGTCCTGAGAGTCCTGATTTCTGCTACAATATTCACCAGGATTTGTCCCATTGCCCTGAACATCATCGTCACTAATGAACTTTGGGATCGATGAAGTTCATCAACATCACTTCTGTAGCTGCTGTTCACAACCAACATTACTGTTAGTTTAATATGAATAAAAATGTGAGTACATTCACAAGATCTGGAACAAATGTATTTTTATATTCCTCACCTGAAGCTTCCAGTAGCTGATAAAACACTAGTTTGATTCCATGCACCAACACCATCTACGTTACAGAGCTGATGTTCTGATGTTCACAATTCACCAAATGGACCTTAACAAAAGAGGTTCACAACAATGAAGCACAAAGTCATCCATTTGTTTCATTCTTCTTTACCTGTGGCCACAAGATTGCTCTTCCCCTGAACTCTGATTAGCACTGAACATGGCCATTGTTCTAACATGCAATTCTTCAGCGGTGACATCACTTCTTTTCTCCTTCACATCAGAATCACATACTGCATCTTTGTGTGCAACAGCCTGTCAATTGTCAATTGTTTCCTTCTGTAGATATTTGTGAAAGCCTGCTGTAACTGACAGTAGGTCAAGGAACATTGAACTCGCAGAGCTTTGTTTTAAGTCCTACAGCAATCGGAGTGGTAATGTTTGACAGACACTCGATGATGGCAGGCAAATTCTCCATCACTGCATTTACTGAACGTACCTGGCATGCCCAGCGTGTGCTTGATAGCTGCACAAGTTCTGCTGGACGCAATCCTGGTTGCTTTTGGGTCTCTACAAACTTCTGATGGTTAACTAAAGAACAGCTAAAAATGAATGAAGACTTTGCAGCATCTCAAAAAACTCAGTGATTACAGTTACAGCTCTACATGTGTGACATAAAACTAGATTTAACTCATGAGCATAGCAATGCACATAAATTGCTTCAGGGTGTCGCTTTCTGAAGTGGGATTGAACAACCCCAGTTACCCCACTCATGACTGCAGCTCCATCATAGGTTTGTGCCACACATCTTAAATGGCCTATTCCTTTTTCTTGTAGTTCCTTCTCTATTGCAGCACTTATTGACACAGCATCAAAACTAGTCAGTTCTGTTAAGGCCAGGAGCCTTTCTTTTATAGTACCCTTAGCTGTCACATATCTGACACATATTGCCAATTGTTCAGATTTCCCCGTTCTTGCCTCATCTGCCATAATGACATACATCTTGGATTCTAGCATTTCTCTGTCTATTGTTGCAGTCACTTCTTGTGAACAGCAAGTGTTCATCTCATTCTGACTTGCTTTAGAGAGGTAAGTAGTGTTTTTTGGGGTTGCATACCTCTGCAAAAAAAAGGTGAAATTGAGTCAACAAGGACATTCACTCTAGGAGGTTACCTTTATTATCACTGTTCTCTTTCACTTTGTGACCTCTAAAAGGTATCCCTTGTTTCCCCAACATGCAGGTTACAGCTCCAATCCGCCGTACGTACTCCCTTCTTTGATGTATCTCCTCTACATTTGCTGTTTCTAACTGCTGTATGACACTTCATTGAGATGCACCTGTCTTTGTTTTATGTAGCACCCTGATCCTGGAGAAACGTTGTCTCATGTCACTGTGTACTGCAACAGCTATATATGGTTGTAATGACAATAAAAGCTTCTTGACTTGACTTGACTTGATTCATGTTTATGAAATGCAATCAAAGCTTTTTTCCAGTTTTTAAAGCCAACATGCACAAACATATCCTTTTTCAGATTTCTACCAAATACTCGACATGCAAAGCAGAATGCTGCATTTTTCTGTTTTGAGTATTCTAGCCACCTAAAACTTTGGAACCAACTTGACTGAAAGGACCTTTTCTCTGAACCAAACTGTTCTACCTGGTAATATGACAATTTTATTTGTTTGGGACCTGTGACCTTATCCCCTGAATCATTCAAATGAAGAGAAGTTGCTGACTGCATTTCACAAAAAGCCTCGTCCTCCTCCCTGTCTTCACATGTTGCCTCTCTGTCTTCGTTTTCTCCTCTATCTACATTTGTGTCTCTGTTTTGTCTCTCTAAGGCTTCACAGTCAGCCTCACTGTCCCTTTCTTCCCTGTTTTCATGTCATTCTGCTGTCCTTCTCTTCATCTCCACGTACTATGATGAAACATGATATAGTATTAGCATGTCAAGTGTACAGAGACCATATAAAAAATACTCTCCTATCTATTACTTCTCTTCATTATTAGCCTAGGCAATTTAATATCCATTAAAAGTAAAAGCAAAAGTAGACACACACTTTCACTTATCCTGGGATGAGGGGCTACGTTTTGACACCCTAACACACTGATTTGTGTGTGTGCTTTACTAAATTTGTAAGTGTGAGCACTAGTCAGATCTTTCAATTGTAAACATTACAATCTTGAGTTAGAAATGTTTCATTTGTGAGTCAATACTCAGCTGCTTCAGTTTGCACAGAATAAGCAAACTAGCGAATGGAATTATGAACTACTGTATATGACTAACTAAAATTAATTTTGGTAGACTTTGATAACACTTAAAGCATTGCTGCAGGGCAGGTTAACAAGGTGAAAACATAATACCGAAAACAAAATACTGTCTACTGTATAACCGTCTTTGCGACTTTCCGCCGATTAACCTTATAGATAAACGCCCCCAGCTCTGACTGACTCTGTGCTTCTCCGTTCAGATAAAGCAGACAGTTGATGATGCACTTTTGAAAGACTACAACACACGCGTGTACAAGCAAAGTAAAAAAATTTGCTCTTTATCAAACCAAACTATTTGCTGTTTTACATTTTTATATTTACCTGTTCCATTTACAGCAACACTATTTTATTTGGTACCATGTCCTGAAAGATCTTGATAACCAAATTATTTCTGATTCACAATTACACATTGGTGATAATAAAAGAAACTATTTGCTGTTTTACATTTTTATATTTACCTTTCCCTTTTACACAAAACCTTTCTATTTGGTACCATGTCCTCAAGCTGTTCTCCTGTTGTTGACTGAACATCACCGAGCTGAATGAAGCTCCTTTATGGTCATGTCATGTACATAACGCACAACAGAGCACACCTGTTCAATGTGTGATAAATCAGTAGTCTCATCAAGTAAAATTGAAAATATTGACGCTTCCCTTACTTCCTTCAGTATTTCTTGTTTCACATAAATAGCCATGGCTCTAATTAGGTCATTTTGTATTCGGTTTGAGAAGAGAGACACCTGAGGTTTTTGACATGATGCTTGTTCTTCTTTGATGTTGTCAAGATGAAGCTTAAGGACACTGTCATATCCCAGATAGCAATTATATTTAGGCCAAATGTGGGTATTATCTGGCACATATGGCCTAGATGTGGCTTGGCTATACAGATATGGGCCAAATTGTGGCCATATTTGTTTTGCCATAACTTTAAAATCGGCGGGAAATGCTCTCTTGGTTCACAACTCATTTTGAGGTATATGGCCCAGATAACATTGAACACATGAGAACCATATGTGGTTGAGCTATCGCACACAGTGAGAAACACGGACTTGTGGTAAACTTTTGGCTTAATACGTGGAAAAACACAGGACACCTGAAATAAAGTGCGGCAGACATCCTCCGTCCCACACCTCAGGTTGCTATGCATCTTCATATATAAGACTTCGGCGGGAATGTGACTGAGACTCAGGCAGTGGGCGGTATTTCTGCTTTCCTCACGACTGTGTAAGCTACGTTCAGGTAAGTGATTGGCACTTTACAGTCATATAATTGAAATATGCAGCATTATGTGTCAATATTGCATGTTATTAAGCGTTTAGTTATTAGTTTAATTGAGGAAGGGGTCAAATTAGCTGATATTTTCCTCAGTTTAACAATACAGTTTAATGTACGCTAGGGCTCCGCTGGTTTGGCGCTTTAAATTCCGATGTTTTTGGCTATAAATCAACAGTACTTAAGTAAAGTTGGCCGCATATTCACAGATTGGAGTTTCCCAAGTCAATAACTCCTGAGCTAAACGCTGTTACCACACAAATAACACCTCTTTTCTATCGTAGTAATGTAGAGAGGCAGCTACAGCCCAATTTTCCTAAAAATCAGCTTTCTTCCGCGGTGGACAAAATACATGTCTCTATGTGCAAACCAAGGGACCGTCTGCAAAGTGCAAAACCCGAAAAGCGAATACTAAAAACAGTCAACTTGGGAGAAATGTCTTTTTGTATAATTTTTTTTTTATATATGAAAATATTTCCCCCAAGTAAGTGTTGTAGTATAACTATCAGGACATCAGGACAATTTGGTGACAGTACAGTATTCGCTTTTCGGGATTTGCACTTTGCAGACGGTCCCTTGGAATCTCTCTTATACACTGAAAGTCATGCATGTCTTTTTTAAAGCAGAATACATCCAGTGTAAATTTTAACCAGTTGGTGAAAAAGTATCCTAAAAATATATTCTAAAAACAAAATCTAAATAATTTGTCATAAGAAATTATGGTATTATTATGGCCAACATATTGAAAAATACAATTTGCAATTCCTTTCGAAAACATACTGGAAAAAATATTTTTGGTCAATCAGAGGTGGTTAATTATTGCAATTAAAATATTAAAGAAGGAAATTTATATTAAATGATTTTTTCCCCCCATTATCCTCCAGCGCTAACTTCCATATTGTATTGCAGCTAGCATTATTTAAATTCATCTATATTGCAGAGACCGAGAGGGGGGTAGGAGGGAGCGAATGAAGAAACACGAGGCCCAACAAAACACTGCCGACCCTCATTAGGCACATCAAAACTCAATTTCCCAATTTAAGTTCTCTGTACAAGTTAATCTGATTTTTTTGTATTTTTTTTTTCTGTGATTTTTATTACTCTGAGTTGAATACATTCTTAAATGTATTCTTATGTTTACTCTTAAAGCTGTAATTATTTAAACACTTGTTTTGAAGTAAATTGTTTTGAGTACATTTGTTGTTGAGTGTTTCATTTACTTTTAAGTTAATAAGACTTTTACATACTGTCAGCTGCGAGTGTGGCACATATGGGCCAATAGATTTTAACCAAACTCAACCATACTAAAATTGCATATAAGGCTCATATTTGGGCCACATTAAATTGTATTATTTGTCTCATGTTTGGTGGAGTTATGGCACTCCTTTGGTTCAGTTCTTTCAAAGAAGAGGTGTGCCATATTTGGGCCACATAAAAGTACATTTGGCTCATGCTTGGTAAACTTATGGCACTGCTTTGGTTCAGTTTTGACAAAAAAGAGGTGTGCCATATTTGGGCCACATAAATTACATTTGGCTCATGCTTGGTAAACTTATGGCTCTGCTTTGGTTCAGTTTTGGCAAAGGAGATGTGGGCCATATCTGGGCCGACAAACACAAACTAATCTGGGCCACAGCTCAGCTGTTTATCTGGCCCAAATCTGGGCCAAAGGAAATTTGCTGACTGGGATTGACCAACCAACTCTACAAGCTCTAAGAAATTTCCTTTGTTTGAATTTGAGAGGCTTTCATTGTCACCTCTGAATGCCATGCCTTGTTTTGCTAAGTACAATATAATGTCAGTCAGTCGGTAAATAATCTCCCTGTTTTTTTTTGCCGTTCTCTTTCTTTGGCTGCTGGCATCTCAAAGTCTGCCTTTTCCAATGCTGTATCCAATGTTTTTCTTTTAAAGGCATTCCACCGAATCATGCCTGGCATGTGTGACTCTGTCCTGCTATGCTCCTTCATTTTTCCTTTAGCTTGCTTCCACAGACTTAACCCCACTGACTTCCAACCTGTCCTGCTCTTATACTTTTCATCATTCATAAAAAGCCTGCAGCTGAAACAGTACATTACATCATTCTCAGGAGAATACTCTAACCAGGGGTGTTCTTCATACCACTGTCCCTGAAATGAAACTGTTTATTTTTTGGGAACGGCAAAATTGGACGACAAGGTCCTACTGAATTTGAAAATTTTGTGAAGGCCACATTGTTCTTCATTCTTTACATGAGCAGGATCTGATGGGTTTTGTAACTGAAGCAAAAACTCAAAGTCTTCTTGCATTTTCTCCCTTGTGTACATGGCTGTGGCTGCCTCACTCTCCATTTCTTCCTGTTCTGTGTCTGTCTCATTATATTGCCTTTCTTTCTCATTCTGAATTTTTTTTTTTGTCTCTGTCTCAGAGACTTTTACTCTTAAGTTGATTCTGAGACAGTTTCAGAGACATATTATAGAGAATGAATAACAAACCTATTACAATCATATTTTAAATACAATTGTTAGGCTTTAGTGCTAATTAAGTTTATGTTCTTGTAATATTACTCTTAAATTCAAATAATTTAATGACTATATTTCTTGTTATCAAACTCTAGCATATTCAGAATCCTTTACTGTCAGCCAGTTTAAAAACACTTAGCTGTAAGTGTCTGATTTACCTGCTGGAGCTTTTAATCAATGTTTGCAGTGTTGAACTGCCTTTAGCAGCCTCCCTTCGCTCTTTCTCTCTCTCTCTCTGTCTTCTTTTTTGTGAAGGCATTGTTTTTTGTTACTCTTTTTTGCGGGGGGGGGGGGTGTCTACAAAGTTTGCTAACAACAGAAAATGTTGTTGTTTGTATTAGATCTGATCGAGAGTACAATAACTTGATTAGACAAACAGATAATTCTAAGAACGTGAATATGTTGTACAAGTTGTTATCACTAGTAGAAGACCAAGAGCAAAAAGAGCATTACGGACATAAATACAAAAGAATTCCGCAGATTCAACCACTGTCTTGCATAAACTACCTGTTAATTAACAGCTTAACTCGTGAACTTTCGTCTCGTGTTCAGTCCGAGTTTCAAGAGAGCGCCGCAGACACATACAGTACTGTGAGTGATGCTGCGCTTGCGGCGTGCGGAGAGAGCTGGAAAACCTGGAGCAGATTTGCGGAATCAGAGGAATGCTTTGAGCGGAGCGGTGGGGGTGGGGAACAGGGGCACATCAATCGATGAGGGCAGGGGGCAGTGGCTCTGGCACCCGGCCACCCCCCTGTGCACGGCCCTGGTTCTGTGTGTCTTTGGTGGTTGTTCATTAAAAACATGTGTGTTAAATGTGAATCTGTGTCTAATTATCTGATCATTGTTCAGGTAAAAGGAAGGAAAAACAGACTCTAAGGGAATCCATCCACTTCTGGATGACACCAAATAGTGCAAATAAATGATAAAGATTTTTTCAATATGATGAAAGGTGCCAATAATTCTGACCCATACACAATGTTTGCAGCTTAAAAAATCTCACAGTTCAACTAAGTGTTCTAATTTTCCTGCATTTTTAACATCCCTAATATTATTAGCCCAGTTTAGGCTGTGAAATGTCTTTAAATGACTCTTGTAGATCCGATTCACTTCAAAGATTCATTTAAAAAGATCCGTTTGTTTGGATTCAGCACGTGACTAGAAACTTCTGGAAGATTCACAAATAAAATGCCTGGATGTCTGATCATGATTTACTTTATGCTCTGCTTCCACCTTGTGGTCAAACTCTGTATCTTACAAAGATGTGGGATTTCGGATCAAAATGCTGTGTGTACAAACATGGTTAATAGAAACTGTACCCTAGATGTGAGACAGGAATATTCCTGGGCTATAGTAAGGACAGCCCTATAATCCACAGACAATAAATGTGTCTAAACACAGACTAGTGATATTTAATAAGCAGAACAGGGCTGAACAACAGACAATAACTGATGACGACGACTTAAAGATTAAGAATACAAAAACAAAAGACCTGACAGAGTGCAGGAGGGCCTGAGATTCATATCCTGGAACACAACAGAAGGGAAGTTATTATAGATGATAACGATGTGTCAAGTTACAGACAAGGTAATAAATGAACATTTTAACAGGAAATATTCAAAATCAAAATGGTCATTACCCAGTAAGAGAAAGGCGAGTTGTAAAATACCCAGTGGATTATGAGACTGATGATGTCCCTAATGTGAGCATTGATTATTGTTACAGGGCAGTATGTGGTGTTCCCCAAACCTATAGGGAGGCCCTAATGTCACCTGAGGGCCCTGAATGAGAGTGTGTAATGAAGGAGGAGATCGACTGATCTGTAAAGTTTACAAAGTTTATATCTCTACACCATTGCAAAAACAAACAAACAAACAAACTAACTAAAAAACAAGAAAAAACAACAACACATACCCAGTTTTTTCATTGTCGACTGTCATGAAAACCTGTAAAATCTGGAAGATATTTTCAATTCAATTTTTCAATTCAATTTATTTCTATGGTGCTTTTAACAATTAAAATAATATATATTTATCCCTATAACTAATGAGCAAGCTGGAGGCGACGGCGGAAAGAAAAAACTCCCTGAGAAGACATGAGGAAGAAACCTTGAGAGGAACCAGACTGGAACAGAGAGGAACCTCATCGTCATTTGGGTGAAGATACAGTATGGCATTTCTTGTTTTATTGATACCAGTGTGTTCTCCAATTGGAGAAGAATAAATTATTTAAAGACTTCCTTCTCTTCCTTTCTGATTTTAACCACTCGTCTTCTCCCAGACCAGAGAGCTCCATCTATATCACATTATAGTAGGTTATCTATCATTAATTTTATCATTATTGTAGATTTCCTCCCACTTCTATTTTCCATAGCTCTAAACGTACAGATTTAAAATTACAAATTATATTAAAAAATACTTCTTATTATTATGACAAACATATTTATTGTAGTTAATGTCAATTAATAAAAGTTACAGCATGAATAAGAACATTGTCAGTATTATCAATGCGTATTTTCTCACATGTGCACAGAGATCTGCACAGAGTCCCAGAGTCTGGAGCTTCGCAACAATCGCTGGTTTGTTCCCTTTAAAGTGTGTGATGTTGTTAATGCCCTGCCACATGCTTCTTGTATCGTTTTTGTTGAATTGTTCTTCAACTTTGTTTTTATATTGTCTTTTTGCAGCTTTGGTGGATGTCCTGAGATTGTAGCTGGCTTGTTTGCGATCATCAGGATTCCTGGATTTAAAAGCAGACTTCCGTGCTGACAAGGCCACTCAAACATCGCTATTAATCCACGGTTTTTGGTTTGGGTAGACGTGGATTGTTTTTGTCGGCACAACATCTTCTATACACTTCCCGATGAAACACGTGACAGATTCTGAGTGTGCCTCTATGTCGTCATCAGACGCTGCCCGGAACATGTCCCATGAGTTACATACATAACACAAATATACTTTTATCAAAAAGAACATGAAATGATAATTAATCGATTTATTTTATAGGTTACTGATCTACAATTCATTTATATTTAATAACCTTTGAATCGTAGAGTTTGGATTAAAAATAATTAACATTCTCGATCTGTGTACTTCATTAAACTACAAATAAAAACAGTTTGCTCTTCAAGTAGGAGTTTTGTAATTAGTTTATTTATGTAACACTGTTATTGCTGCTATGTGCAATACCAACAGTTGTAGTAGATCAGAAAGCAAATACTGATCATGAGCATGTGTAAATATTATTTCCGTTTGTTTGTTTGTTTGTTTGTTTGTTTGTTTGTTTGTTTGTTTGCTATCCACTGAAGACACTGACACCTAACTCTAACCCTAACTGTATGAGACACAGATCATTTCCTGTGATATTTACTTCTAAATGTGTTAAACATCATGGCAGCTTTTATTTGAACCCTCTCACTTTTCAGTTGATCAGAAACAGTGTGACTAATACAGGTGATTGACAGGTACTTCTTGTTGCTCAGGTGTGTGTCTGTGTGTTTAGATTGATTACTTCAATAGTTCATAGGTGAAGACTGAGTTTGTTGTTAAAAATGAGAGCTGTCTATTAACCAAAGCCCACAACTGAAAGAAGCTGAAAAACAAGGCAGGAAAAGCTACAGAAAAGATGAATGGAGCAGGTTGATGATGTCAGAGTTATTGCAGGTGAGGGATCTGTAACCAAATATTAAGTGTTATTGACTTTAAAGAGTTTAAGGACATGTTGAGATTAGATTAAAGCAAAAATAAGGCTTTGTTCTCATAATCACTCACAAACAAAACACAGATCATGTGTGTGTGTGTGTGTGTGTGTGTGTGTGTGTGTGTGTGTGTGTGTGTGTGTGTGTGTGTGTGTGTGTGTGTGTGTGTGTGTATTACAGCTGTTAGTCAGGGTACTCTGTCTCCATCAGATGCTCAGGTTACCTATGAGAGTGCAGTCTGAGGGTTTACAGTACTGTCATAAGATCTCTGACTCTAACTCTGACTCCTCTGTGTCTGCTCTGACTCCTCTGTGTCTCTGCTCTGACTCCTCTGTGTCTCTGCTCTGAGTCCTCTCTGACTCTAACATTAGCTTTTAGTCTTCTCTATGACTCCACTCTGGTGTGTGTGTGACTCCTCTCTGTATCTCTGACTCTGTTGTGACTTTTCACTGATGTGTCTGTGACTTCTTTGTAATTCTATTATGACTCTGTGTCTCTGCTTTGACTCCTCTGTGACTATGTTATTACTCTGTGCTGTGACTCCTGTGTGACCCCTCTGTAAGTCTCTGACTCTCCTGGGACTCATTTGACTGTGACTTCTCCGGGTCACGTAAATAACTGTGTGATATTTGTGTCATAATGTTTTTTAAGGACTTCATGTTTTTTGTTTGTTTTTATATTTATAAGCTCACTGTATATGAAGAGTTGAAAAATAAAAACAAACGCTATTTATAATGTATAAATGTTATACATTATATATATATATATATATATAATAAATTTTTTAGTGTTTATTTAAAATCTTTGCTGTAAATTAACAAAGTGAGTGTGTGTTAAAGTCAAAATAACCTCATGCTGGAATTCTAAATAAATCAATTCATATATAAGGACGTCTATGTGCTCCTACTGTAAGAGCTTTGTAGTGTTCAGGTGATCGTTCTCATGTCATTTATACAGCTACATTCAGTGTCTATAACATGATTTATTCACTGTTACTTTTTTATTATATAGACATTACAGTATCTAACTTATTGGTTTTGCTGAATTATACAGGATACATTCATGGCTCTCAGCAGTAATCAGTCAGTGTTTTCATGAACTTTCACAGACAAATGTAATAAAATCTGCATGTTGTTACGCCCTGTCTAGGGGTGAATGCGCAACATGAAAGGGTACGAGGAAACAGAGGTAACGGGATAAACAATATTTTTAATGAGAATAACAAATTTCACATGTACAACTGGGGTATGACTTCAGGAGCCGACAAGGCCAAAATAAACAGAAACAACTAATTGTTGTACCCTTTAAATTCCCTGCTGTGCAAACAAAATAAACTACAATTACTTCCCTAACTCCCTGTACAAAAACACAACCAATAAAAGGTTCAAACAAAAATGGCATCCGTCTCCCTGCTGCCCCAATAATACTATATTCACATATTTTAGCTAATAAGACCAAAGCGGGGCAATCCAGAGTCAAAGTCAAAAGAACAGGCAGTAGTCAGCATTAACAGGAATGTCTAAACACACTAATATCACAGACAACTCACACAATACTAATTAGCAGCAAACGAGTAACACAAACACAGCAAGTGAGCCAAAAAGCTAAAGCAGGAAGAGGTGGTGGAGGCTTTTATAGACTACAGGGAGTCAGCTGACCAGGCAGGGTGTGGCATTGGGTAACCATCAGAAACCAATCGGTGTTCATCCTGCACAGAAACACAGACACCTTCCAAAACAGAGAACAAAAATGAACTAGATTTGTAAAGCGCGTCGCGGCAAACTTTGATGTTGGTTTTGACGGTGCAAGTATTCGCAAAGGCCGGTGCTTTTTGGAGGCAAGTGGACAGAAAGATTGTGAAAGCTACTGGACCGCTAGTTTTGGAGGCGAGCGGACATGAGCACGTGACGTGATCTGAATACCCGTGAGGCAGTTCTCCTCATCGTGCTGTGTTTTGATATATGACATGTCCATGTTGTGCTAATTTTTAATTTTCAGGTTACGTCACGTGACGTGACCAGAATACCCGTGGGGCAGTTCCCCTCATTGTGCTGAGTGTTTTGATATGTCATATGTCCATGTTGTGCAAATTTGTAATTTTCACGTGAAGTCACTATACATGACGTCACTGTATAAATAGTACATGTCACGTGACGTGACCAGAGCAGTTCCCCTCATTGTGCTGTTTTGATATGTCACATGTCCATGTTGTGCAAATGTTTAATTTTCACATGATGTCACGTGACGTGACCAGAATACCCGTGGGGCAGTTCCCCTCATTGTGCTGAGTGTTTTGATATGTCACATGTCCATGTTGTGCAAATTTTTGATTTCGTTTGTTTTGGGGGCGGGGCTACACGTGACGTTACGTGGTGTCGAGTGACGTCACCCGAATACCCGGTGGGGTGCCAATACTTTTGCCAAAAAGTGGCTACTGAGGGTTTGGACATTTCATGTCAATACTGCAGTCATTATGGGATTCTGCTTATTATACTGCATAGAACAGTACATGCAATTCTTAATGTTGGATGTATTGTGTGTGTGAGAGCTTAGAGGACTTTTTGGAATTCCCCATTCAAGTCTATGGGATGTTCGATCGTCGACTACGGGAAAACCAAAAATTCTGTCGGGACTCCGGAATAAAAATTTGGTCCGGAGTAAGGTCCTAAAGAACCTGTCCGAGTTCGGTGTAAATCGCTCGAAAACTTGCCGAGTTATAAACCTCAAAAATTTATAATGGAAGTCTATGGGAAGAAAGGCCACTTTGAGCTTCCGTACCGGGATTTCCGGAATTCCGATCGCTTAGAATAGGAAAAGAAACAAACTTCAGACCAGGGTCTACGACATATACGGCATGTGGCTCTAAAGCCCTAGGCCGCATTAAATTTTATAAAAAGTTGTCTAAGAAAAATAACTCCAGCAGGAAAACAGAATGTTGGCCAACAGAAAAAGGACGTAACATTGTAAAATATCAGCACATTTTTTAGTGTTGTGTAAAATACTGATTTTGGTGGAAGCAGCAATTTAGTTTGTAAACCATCAGGAAGACATTATATTATATATTTGAAACATATTACACAAGTCTGTAGAGAAAGTCTGGACACTTAACATTCATCACTAATGAGGTAGGGCAAGGCAGCAGAGGGAAGGAAAAACAACCTGAGGCAACGTGAGAGATAAACCTGAGAGGATCCAGACACAAAAAGAGGGCAAATCTGGCCATGCTCTCGGTGTGAGAGGGGCATATACTCTGTCTCTGGTCATTTACAGCAACACTAGCCAATTGTCCACATCTATGAGCAAGTGAAGATAAATTGAAGATAAAGTGAAGAAAGCTTTCCTTCGAGTGCGTCACTCAGATCTATGACAGAACACAAGAAGTGCAAAAACATCCATATTTTATATCATATAGTGATGTGTTGTATTATTTGGATCTCCTCACGTCTGAATACACCACAGGGTCTCTCTGTACTTCAACATCCGGTACTCTGGAGTTTTCTTTACCTCTTTATCTCTCTCTGCACTGTGAGCTTTAATATTCACATCAGTGTACATTAAGTCAGAACCTCAGAATATTCTAAATAAAGATAAGAATAATCAGATTAAATGTTACTGAACTGAACAAATATAAAAACTGAACTAAACAGATGAACAGAAAGATTCATTACTTGCCTTTTTCAGCCAAATCCACAAAGTTGGTAATATTATAATTAATAACACAAAAAGTCCAGCAGATATCAGAGCAGGAAACCGTGAACGGGGACGATTATCTGTACAGATTAAGATATAATCATAAAGGTAAGCAATTTATTATTAAAAAAACAAAAAAAGTAAAGAAATTTAATATCAGTTACTTCAATAAGTTTGTATTTGTTATAAAAATATAGATCATGTGTTGATGTATAACATAAAAGTCTATCACAGAGTTTATACAACACACACTAAGACCTGTGCTGAAGTAAACTACAGATCACTGAAGTACTGATGAAGTATTTACTATATCTGAACAATCTGAAGAGTAAAAACACTAAAGATTAAACCGGGAAAGTGTTTATTCACCTCTGTCTCACTCCATCATGAATATTCATTATTCTTTTCTTAACTACAGTAAAGTGATGAGAGTTTAGACTCACTGACGTACCTGAGACGTCACAGAGCTGTGTGATGTTGAGAGAAGTTGTTTTATTGCTGACAGGGTTTGCAGACACACAGATGTAAGTGTTAATGTCATTGTGTTGTATTTGAAGTGGGAGATTGAGGGGAACACTGAGATCTGTGTTATTGGTGATGGAGATTCTCTCATTCTCTCTGTACCAGGATAACTTCACATCTTCTCCATTCTCCACAGAACACAGGAGGAAACACGACTCTGTGGAAATCACACTTCGCTTTCCTCTTTCATTTATTATTACTGGAGTTGATACTGGAGCTAAAAACACAAACACATTAAATACTTTAGTCACATGAAGCAGAATGCATCTTTAATCATTAACAGAATTCCCACTCAATGTAGAACATAATTTCCCAGGACATCAGGATTATTTCTACACCCATGATGCCAGTAGAAAGCTGTGATGTAGCAGGGTTACTGTTTCACCCTGAAGATTATTTCCCTATAACAGCAGCACATCCCCAAGTGTTTTATTTCTTTTATACAACAGAAATTTACCCAAACTTGCATTTTTTTATTTAATAATGAAAATCGGATTATTTGTTTAAAGTCACATTTAATTACAGTGAATAAACACTTCTGTCCTGAAGAGATAAATAACTTACAGCTGTAAAACTAAAAATTACAGCTTTACCTCTGGCTGTTACAAAGCACTGACACTGGAGACTCCATAAATCTCTTTACTTCACCAAATCAACATTAATATTTATTTCATGCAGGTTGTATTTATTTTTTTATTAATGATGAAGTTATGAGACTGAACACAGACATGAAGGAGACATGAAACACTTTTACTCACCATAAACACTGACACTGAAAGTCCTAGATAAGAGACGTCCATTGACTTGTAATAAATAAACTCCAGAATCAGTTCTGCTGATGTTCCTGATGGTTAAAGCTCCACTGATTCTGTTCAGCTGCAGTCGCTCTTTAAATCTCTCACTGATGTCTGTAACAGTTTCTCCTTTAAACACCTGACTGTTCAATATCTTTTTCTTTGCTTTCTCAGGTCCATAAAACCAAACTATATGAGCATCACTCTGAATCCCAGTTATCCCAGTATGGAGAGTTATAGTGGTTCCTTCCACTTCCTGCAGTGTGACCGTCTCGTCTCCAGCTTCACACAGTAAACCTGCATCACAGCTTCAGCTTCATCATTTCACTCACAAACTATACTGTGATGTGTGATTGTGAAGGAAAAACACAAACTTACAGCACAGCAGGAGAAGAAGAGTCCTGAGAGTCCTGATTTCTGCTACAATATTCACCAGGATTTGCCCCATTGCCCTGAACATCATCGTCACTAAAGAACTTTGGGATCGATGAAGTCAGCTGATGTTCTGATGTTCACAATTCACCAAATGGACCTTAACCTGAGGAAACAAACATGAAACCTACATCAGCTGCAGGATTTGCAGCACAATTTTTACTAGTTTAAGTTTACTTCTACATTTAATATTTACTTTCACTTCAAAAAAGTGACATGTTAACTGGCTAAATTAAATGTCTTCCTCAGCATAGAGAGAACAAACCCATACAGGACTTCTCATATATGAAAAGGGAACAAAACGACAGATAAAATCATGTTAGAAATGCTCGGCAGGTCAAACAGACACATCTTTTACTTTTGATGAGCTGGATTGATGGATGGCATATAACAGAAGTACAAAGAGTACAATTAAGAGTCAAGAAGCTTTTATTGTCATTACAACCATATATATCTGTTACAGTACACAGTGACATGAGACAACGTTTCTCCAGGATCATGAAGCTACATTAAAAAAAGACAGGGCTAAAAGGTCTTAGTAAGTAAGTCCTAGATACATAAAGTGTATCTGTACACAGTGAGGGACAAGACAAACAAGACAGACAAGACAGACAAGTAAACAGTTTGATGGATATATATAGTGGAAGTGTGTGTATTTGGTGTAGGTCTGTGCAGTCCATACAGGTGATGTGTGTGTGTGTGTGTGTGTGTGTGTGTGTGTGTGTGTGTGTGTGTGTGTGTGTGTGTGTGTGTGTGTGTGTGTGTGTTTGTATGTGTATGTGTATGTGTGTGTGTGTGTGTGTGTGTGTGTGTGTGTGTGTGTGTGTGTGTTGTGCTCAGGCTTGTGAAAAGAAACTGTTACACATCTGGTCGTGAGGCCTGAATGCTTCGGTACCTTTTTCCAGATGGCAGGAGGGTGAAGAGTGTGTGTGAGGGGTGTGTGGAGTGAAGAGTGTGTGTGAGGGGTGTGTGGAGTGAAGAGTGTGTGTGAGGGGTGTGTATGGGGTAACTCTTATATATACCGTGTCTATATTCTCTTATATATACACACACATGTACATATATATATATTATATATACACATTCCCCTCCCCCACTTGGGTCAGTCTAAACAGCTCTCTTTTTTCATGCATTTACAGCATTTAGCAGACACACTTATCCAGAGCAAATTACATTTTATCTCATTTTTATACAACTGAGCAATTGAGGGTTAAGTGGCAGCTTGGTGGACTTAGGAATTGAACTCACAACCTTCCGACTGATAGCCCAACACCTTAACCACTAAGCCCCCACATCCCAGGACAACATTTTATCATGCTACCCAAATACACACCACTGAACAAACGGGTGAAACCAGCAGTGAGGACAGTAAAGGTGTGTCCAGAGAGAGACATTTCATCTCTACAGCAGGAACATGTTTGTCTCACAGTCCACATTGGACTCTCACACAGATATGACAATAAAAGCATCTTGACTTGACTAAGGGCTGCTGTTAGCTGATAGGTGCGTGCAGTTCCTCCATATATATATATATATATATATATATATATATATATATATATATATATATATATATATATATATATACTGTAAGAAATTACAGAAATTGCACCCAAATTCCACTCCAAGGTACACATCTAAAAGAGCTCATTCCTAAGTATCATAAAGTAATACGGTTAGGACTCTAAATGTATAAACTTGATTCAATTATAAATATGGGAGCGGCAGCAGGACATCAGGGATCACCACGAACAAAGGGTTAACGTGACCACGATCACCATTTAAAGTGACCAGTTGACTGATAACAATTGTAACAATAACAAGACAAGGTCTACGTGACCGTGATTAACATTTAAAGACATCTGGCTAAATACCAAGGTGTGACGCTATATATATGCAGTATATGTGCAGTTCCTCCATAAAGGACCATTATAGTGTAAATGCACTTTACCTTACTGTGACCTTAGTGCTGAATGGCGCTGATGGGAATGTTGGCATTACATTCCTTAATCCCGTAGCGCAGGAACTCTTCCATTTTGTTCACTTCCTCTTCCTTTGTTTACGGTTTGAGTTTTCTATCGAATCATCCTATGCGTCATGATATTTGTTATCTGACCCAAGCTTAATGTGCATGCGCAGTCCATCTTAGCGTCCTGACCATACGTCCATTCTACTTCAGCTAATGATTTGAGGATTTATCAGTGTTTTATAGTTTTTGTGCTTTTATTCGATTATTATATTTGATTAGAAAGACTAGATTTAACAGTCGAATTTTATCGTTTGTGTCGGCTTAATTGTGATTATTAAATTATTATATTATTCTAAACCTTTTATTATTATTATTATTATTAAGATAAAGCACATGTGAGAAAATACGCATTGGTAATAATACTGATAATGTTCTTATTGACATATTGATATATTATCTTATTATCTTAATATTATCTTATTATCTTAATATTATCTTAATATCTGTGATATCTTATTGATATATTAATTGTAATATTAAATCTGTATGTTTAGAGCTATGGAACCTAGAAGTGTGAGGAAATCTACAATAATAATAAAATTAATGATAAATAACCTGCTATAATGTGACATAGATGGACCTCTCTGGTCTGGGAGAAGACGAGTGGTTAAAATCAAAGAGGAAGAGAAGGAAGTCTTTAAATAATTTATTCTTCTCCAATTGGAGAACACACTGGCATCAATAAAACAAGAAATGCCATACCGTATCTTCACCCAAATAACGATGAGGTTCCTCTCTGTTCCAGTCTGGTTCCTCTCAAGGTTTCTTCCTCATATCATCTCAGGGAGTTTTTCCTTGTGAAAAGGAAAGCCTCTGGATTGCTCATTAGTTATAGGGATAAATATATATTATTTAAAATTTTAAGTTAATCTTTTTAAATTAATTTTAAACTTCAATTGTATATATTCACTTATTTATTTTTCTTCTTCTTCTTCTTCTTCTTCTTCTTCTTCTTCTTCTTCTTCTTCTTCTTCTATGTATTTCTTTTTTCTCTCTCTTCTGTTTCCATACTTCTGTAAAGTTGTTAAAAGTGCTATACAATTAAATTGAATTGAAAATATCTTCCAGATTTTACAGGTTTTCATGACAGTCGACATTGAAAAAACTGGGTATGTGTTTTTTTCTTTCTTTCTTTCTTTCTTTCTTTCTTTCTATCTTTCTTTCTTTCTTTCTTTCTTTCTTTCTTGTTTGCAATGGTTTAGAGATGAGATAAACTTTGTAAACTTTACAGATCTTAGAATGTGACAAGTGTCAAAAAGTCAGAACCTGGAGTGTATTCAGGTACATTTCACATGCATGAACCCCTTTGTACATATCTAGCTTTAAAGATTTATCTTGTATCTGCATTTTATACCCATTTTCCCTCCACTGTCTTCCTGCCTACTGGTAAAGAAGTCAGCTCAAATTTTCTTTAAGTGAGTCGATCTCTTCCTTCATTACACACTCTCATTCAGGGCCCTCAGGTGACATTAGGGCCTCCCTATAGGTTTGGGGAACACCACATACTGCCCTGTAACAATAATCAATGCTCACATTAGGGACATCATCAGTCTCATAATCCACTGGGTATTTTACAACTCGCCTTTCTCTTACTGGGTAATGACCATTTTGATTTTGAATATTTCCTGTTAAAATGTTCATTTATTACCTTGTTTGTAACTTGACACATCGTTATCATCTATAATAACTTCCCTTCTGTTGTGTTCCAGGATATGAATCTCAGGCCCTCCTGCACTCTATCAGGTCTTTTGTTTTTGTATTCTTAATCTTTAAGTCATCGTCATCAGTTAGTGTCTGTTGTTCAGCCCTGTTCTGCTTATTAAATATCACTAGTCTGTGTTTAGACACATTTATTGTCTGTGGATTATAGGGCTGTCCTTACTATAGCCCAGGAATATTCCTGTCTCACATCTAGGGTACAGTTTCTATTAACCATGTTTGTACACACAGCATTTTGATCCGAAATCCCACATCTTTGTAAGATACAGAGTTTGACCACAAGGTGGAAGCAGAGCATAAAGTAAATCATGATCAGACATCCAGGCATTTTATTTGCGAATCTTCCAGAAGTTTCTAGTCACGTGCTGAATCCAAACAAACGGATCTTTTTAAATGAATCTTTGAAGTGAATCGGATCTACAAGAGTCATTTAAAGACATTTCACAGCCTAAACTGGGCTAATAATGTTGTCATGGGCGTAAATCCCGGGGGGGATTTTGCCCCCCCCCCCCATCCGAGGGTTGTCCCCCCATCCGAGGATTGTCCCCCCCCCAAAAAAAAAATATTTTAAAAATATCACACTCTCTATTGCGAAAAATATATGTATGTATACCTAAATAATTGTGTAAGTAGAAAAAAAACGCAAAAATGCATTTAGAAACAGTATGTACCCCCCCCTTTCCTAACAGTGGTTTGACCCACTGCCTGCTTTCCCAGTACATCTCACCCCCTCTGCACACACGAGTCAGGGGTGTGGCTGCAGCCAGTGGTGTAGTCTAGTTTTTTGTAGTGAGTATACTGTGACACCCCCCCCCTCCCCCCCGCCTCGTACGCACCCATCCTAGAGCGACACCCCATAGGCACCACCACACTCACTAATGCATAAAATATGCATCTACATGTAATTGAGAGCATTATTAAAGACTGCTTATGTGTTATCAACATTCCAATTTATTATAAGAAACAAAAGACAGTCAGCTGATAAAACCTGTGCTCCAGCTCCCATATTCATATAACATTTAAGGCTTAATGTAATCAGACAGTTGGCAGCACCCATTGACTTTCACAGTAGGAAAAAATATAGACTGTCTGATTACCAACATTTTTCAAAATATCATCTTTTGTGTTAAACAGAAGAAAGAAACTCATACAGTTTTGGAACAAATTGAGGGTGAGGAAATAACACAATTTTCATTTTTGGGTGAACTTTATACCTTTAAGAGCTACATTTAGCCTTAAATGTTATATGAATATGGGACCTGGAGCACAGGTTTTATCAGCTGTCAATTTTCAATGTACATTTAAGAGTGAACAATAAACATTTGTTCAGTTTTATCACCAACACTTTCATTGCAGAATATTATGAACTGAATGAACTGGTAGTTTATAAAGCTTTCCAAATACATTTGTACTCGGGCTGTGGGTGAAATGTCACCCGAAGCTGCTGTAGCTTTAGGCGCAGGCTTCTGAAAACACTCAGAGTTTAGTTTGGGTCTGCTTTCGTTTCAGATCTTCTTTTACATTAGTTAGTTAATTTCACATTTGCGCCACAAAACACCGCCAAGCAACTCATTTTCCTCCTTGGTAGGTGACGTCAGATCAGGTCACAGGCCACGGAAGCCCCAATGGTCCAAAAATGTTAGTGATTCGCAATCGTAACCACAGTCTGTGTTCGCAACACAGTGCAGGGTGAATTTAAGAATGAAAGTTCTGTCACAAAACGATATTGTTACGTATCCTCACGATTTCTAAGTGGGTTTACGGAAATCCTTGGCATTTTCTAGTGGGTTTACGGAAATCCTTGGCATTTCCTAGTGGGTACAGCGTATATACCAGCGTATCACGTAGACTACACCACTGGCTGTGGCTCAATTAATGTTCAACTCCATTAAGTAGGGGATTTTATTCACTTTAAATGAAGTAATTCTCTTTAATGTAGTTGATGCAGATTCATTTATAAATTATTTGTGGCAAAAATGCTGATCCATGAATCTGCTATATTAGCGATTAAAATCTGATTTATCTAGTTAACGTTAGCTTGTTTACAATAGCTTGTTGCATAGTGCACTGTAACTAACACACCAAAGCCGTTTCCCATGCATTGTTTTATTTAGGACGACTTGGCATAATGTTAACTTAACATTAACTATTCTGTTCTTAAGTGTCTTAATTAATTTTAAATAAAATTTTAGAGCTTTTTTAATTCCTTGTTTTTAATTGTTGTGATTGTTTTTTCTAATGATAGTTTTACTTTCTTTATGTAAAGCACTTTGAATTACCATTGTGTATGAAATGTGCTACAGTATAAATAAACTTGCCTTGCAGTGTCATAGACTAGATAAAATGACGGAGAAAAGGAAAATTTGAACCCGAGAAAAACTTTGAAAATAACCATAATGACGCAGTCTCCATGCTACAATAATAATAATATGATAAAAGCAAGGTTTTTCACTGTGAGGACATGTCTTTATAAGTACAATTAGACTGTATTATTTGAAGTGTCCCCCCTTCAAAAATTGCTCATGAGAAATTTTATATTTATTGTCCCCCCTACTGTTAAATGAAATTTACGCCTATTAATATTATGGTTGTTAAAAATGCAGGAAAATTAGCACTCATAGTTGAACTGTGAGATTTTTTAAGCTGCAAACATTGTGTATGGGTCAGAATTATTGGCACCTTTCATCATATTGAAAAAAATCTTTATCATTTATTTGCACTATGTGGTGCCATCCAGAAGTGGATGGATTCCCTTAGAGTCTGTTTTTCCTTCCTTTTACCTGAACAATGATCAGATAATTAGACACAGATTCACATTTAACACACATGTTTTTAATGAACAATCACCAAAGACACACAGAACCAGGGCCGTGCACAGAGGGGTGGCCGGGTGGCCAGAGCCACTGCCCCCTGCCCTCATCGACTGAGGTGCCCCTGTTCCCCACCCCCACCGCTCCGCTCAAAGCATTCCTCTGATTCCGTTAATCCGCTCCAGGTTTTCCAGCTCGCTCCGCACGCCGCAAGCGCAGCATCACTCACAGTACTGTATGTGTCTGCGGCGCTCTCGGATTGAACACGACACGAAAGTTCACGAGTTCACGAAAGCTGTCGCGTTAATTAACAGGTAGTTTATGCAAAACAGTGGTTGAATCTGCGGAATTTTATTTGTATTTATGTCGGTAATGTTTTGCTCTTGGTCTTCTACTAGTGATAACAACTTGTACAACATATTCACGTTCTTACAATTAGCTGTTTGTCTAATCAAATTATTGTACTCTCGATCAGATCTAATACAAACAACAACATTTTCTGTTGTTAGCAAAGTTTTAGACCCCCCCCCCCCCGCAAAAAAAGACTAATAAAAAACAATGTCTTCACAAAAAAGAAGACAGAGAGAGAGAGAGAGAAGGAGCGAAGGGAGGCTGCTAAAGGCAGTTCAACACTGCAAACATTGATTAAAAGCTCCAGCAGGTAAATCAGACACTTACAGCTAAGTGTTTTTAAACTGGCTGACAGTAAAGGATTCTGAATATGCTAGAGTTTGATAACAAGAAATATAGTCATTAAATTATTTGAATGTAAGAGTAACATTACAAGAACATAAATTTAATTAGCACTAAAGCCTAACAATTGTATTTAAAATATGATTGTAATAGGTTTGTTATTCATTCTCTATATTAAGATGAAACTGCCTCAGAATCAATTCAACAGAGTAAAAGTCTAGGTCTTGGAACTGAGCCAGAGACAGAAAAAGTTCAGAATGAGAAAGAAAGGCAATACAATGAGACAGAGGGGGAAGAGACAGACGCAGAACACCCTGTTGCACACAAAGATGCAGTATGTGATTTCTGATGTGAAGGAGAAAAGAAGCGATGTCAGCGCTACAGAATTGCATGTTAGAACAATGGCCATATTCAGTGCTAATCAGAGTTCAGGGGAAGAGCAGTCTTGTGGCCACAGGAAAAAAAGAATAAAACAAATGGATGACTTTGTGCTTCATTGTTGTGAACCTCTTTTGTTGTTCATCAAAAGTAAAAGATGTGTCTGTTTGACCGGCCGAGCATTTCTAACACGATTTTATCTGTAGTTTTGTTCCCTTCTCATATATGAGAAGTCCTGTGAGGGTTGTTCTCTCAATGCCGAGGAAGACATTTAATTTAGACAGTTAAATTGTCACTTTTTTGAAGTGAAAGTAAATATTAAATGTATAAGTAAACTTAAACTAATAAAAATTGTGCTGCAAATCCTGCAGCTGATGTAGGTTTCATGTTTGTTTCCTCAGGTTAAGGTCCATTTGGTGAATTGTGAACATCAGAACATCAGCTCTGTAACGTAGATGGTGTTGGTGCATGGAATCAAACCAGTGTTTTATCAGCTACTGGAAGCCTCAGGTGAGGAATATAAAATACATTTGCTCCAGATCTTGTGAATGTACTCACATTTTTATTCATGTTAAACTAACTGTAATGTTGGTTGTGAACAGCAGCTACAGAAGTGATGTTGATGAACTTCATCGATCCCAAAGTTCTTTAGTGACTGATGTTCAGGGCAATGGGACAAATCCTGGTGAATCTTGTAGCAGAAATCAGGACTCTCAGGACTCTTCTTCTCCTGCTGTGCTGTAAGTTTGTGTTTTTCCTTCACAATCACACATCACAGTATAGTTTGTGAGTGAAATGATGAAGCTGAAGCTGTGATGCAGGTTTACTGTGTGAAGCTGGAGACGAGACGGTCACACTGCAGGAAGTGGAAGGAACCACTATAACTCTCCATACTGGGATAACTGGGATTCAGAGTCATGCTCGTAATCAGTGTTTTTATGGACCTGAGAAAATAGAGGAAAAGATATTGAAGAGTCAGGTGTTTAAAGGAGAAACTGTTACAGACATCAGTGAGAGATTTAAAGAGCGACTGCAGCTGGACAGAATCAGTGGAGCTTTAACCATCAGGAACATCAGCAGAACTGATTCTGGAGTTTATTTATTACACGTCATCACTGGACGTGTCTCATCTAGGACTTTCAGTGTCAGTGTTTATGGTGAGTAAAAGTGTTTCATGTCTCCTTCATGTCCGTGTTCAGTCTCATAACTTCATCATTAATAAAAAAAATAAATACAACTTGTATGAAATAAATATTGATGTTGATTTGGTGAAGTAAAGAGATTTATGGAAGGAGTCTCCAGTGTCAGTGCTTTGTAACAAAATTTCTGTTGTATAAAAGAAATAAAACACTTGGGGATGTGCTGCTGTTATAGGGAAATAATCTTCAGGGTGAAACAGTAACCCTGCTACATCACAGCTTTCTACTGGCATCATGGGTGTAGAAATAATCCTGAAGTCCTGGGAAATTATTTTCTACATTGAGTGGGAATTCTGTTAATTATTAAAGATGCATTCTGTTTCATGTGACTAAAATATTTAATGTGTTTGTGTTTTTAGCTCCAGTATCAACTCCATTAATAATAAATGAAAGAGGAAAGCCAAGTGTGATTTCCACAGAGTCGTGTTTCCTCCTGTGTTCTGTGGAGAATGGAGAAGATGTGAAGTTATCCTGGTACAGAGAGAATGAGAGAATCTCCATCACCAATAACACAGATCTCAGTGTTCCCCTCAATCTCTCACTTCAAATACAACACCATGACACTAACACTTACATCTGTGTGTCTGCAAACCCTGTCAGCAATAAAACAACTTCTCTCAACATCACACAGCTCTGTGATGTCTCAGGTACGTCAGTGAGTCTAAACTCTCATCACTTTACTGTGGTTAAGAAAAGAATAATGAATATAGCTGCAAGCAGTGATGGCGGCCCTTGCATGTTTTTTTTATCGCTAAATGATGCCTCCCAGAAAACAATGCACGGTGGGCAAGTGCATCAAGTGGGTAAATATCAGTGGACAATTTTACGTTGTTACTGACCCATTTGGGGACTGTAGGTAAATGAAACCCCACATTTTAGACAAATGGGGGCGCTAGTGAGCCACTTAAGAGACACACCTTTGTCTGACCTTTTTGTCCACACTGAACAGCCGACAAATGTGATGTATGTGTCAAATTTCAAGTTACTCTCAGCACGCCAAAAGCCTTAAATATGCTTGAGATAAAAGTAAATTTTGACACGATGCCATGGCAACAGTGTTTGAGATATCAAAAATCTATTCGCAATTTCGCATCTCTAATATCTCTGCGTCATGGTGGCCAAGTCTGGTCTCAATTGCATGAACCCTCTAGGAGGAGCATTTAAAAGTTCATTGCATGCAACTGTCAAAAAATCCACCTTTGTGACTGACACACTTCCTGGGGCCTGTTGGTGGCGCTATGTCCGAGATTCACAATAAGCACATCGGAATCACATGCGATCGGAATCCTTGGCCGAACATACACACCGCGTGTCGCCACAATAAGACATTTTTTGCTTTAGATATTAGACATTTCCTGTTTCTCTGAATTCGCCATAACTTCGTCACCTGGCCATGGCAGCACCGTTCGAGATATCAAAAATCCCTTCGGAATTTAGCAAGTGCAACGTCTCGGCATCATGTTCACCATGTTTGATGTCAATCGCATGAATTCCCTAGGAGGACTACTTAAAAGTTCACCGACTTCCACAGAAGGCCGACTTCCTGTTGGGCGGAGCTCATAGTTTAGAGCACGAAAGTTGTTTGGGTCGATGAGATCTATATGCGTACCAACTCGCGTACATAATTGCCTGATCTGTGCACAAAGGTTTGTTTTTTCATTAAAGGGGGCGCTACAGAGCCCCCCTGCCATGCCCGTATTCCAGCCTTTGCCCGAGCCTAGCGTCACCGGACTCTGACGTGTGTGCCAAATTTCAAGAGTTTTCAAGCATGTTAAGGGACCCCAATTGGCCCATGTGTGCTAAAAAAAAAATAATAATAAACCTGAGCAAAAACAATAGGGCTTCGCACCATCGGTGCTCAGGCCCTAAATATTCATGATGGAGTGAGACAGAGGTGAATAAACACTTTCCCGGTTTAATCTTTAGTGTTTTTACTCTTCAGATTGTTCAGATATAGTAAATACTTCATCAGTACTTCAGTGATCTGTAGTTTACTTCAGCACAGGTCTTAGTGTGTGTTGTATAAACTCTGTGATAGACTTTTATGTTATACATCAACACATGATCTATATTTTTATAACAAACTTATTGGAGTAACGGATATTAACATTTCTGTACAATTTTTCTTTTTTTAATAATAAATTCCTTACATTTATGATTATATCTTAATCTGTACAGATGATCGTCCCCGTTCACGGTTTCCTGCTCTGATATCTGTTGGACTTTTTGTGTTATTAATTATAATATTAATAATTTCGGGGATTCGGCTGAAAAAGAAAAAAAACACAAGGCAAGTAATGAATCTTTCTGTTTAGTGTTTAGTTCAGTTTTTATATTTAAAATATATATAATATATATATTGTTCAGTTCAGTAACATTTAATCTGATTAATTTTTCTTTATTTTCTGAAATTCCTGATGAACTGACTTCCTCTGATGCGAATATCATCACTCACAGTGCAGAGAGAGATAAAGAGGTAAAGTTGTGGGGAAAATAATTTGGTATAAAATCACAGGAGTGATAAAGTCTCCTCCTGATTCAGATAGTGAAATATTCTGCTGTGTTACAGGAAGAAAACTCCACAGTAACGGATGTTGAGACCCTGTGGTGTATTTCGACGTGAGGAGATCCAAATAATTTAACGCATCACTATATGATAAATATTTTATGTTTTTGCACTTCTCATGTTCTGTCATAGGTCAGAGTGACACACTCGAATTAAAGCTTTCTTCACTTTATCTTCACTTTATCTTCACTTTATCTTCACATGCCTATAGACATAGACAGTTGGCTAGTGTTGCTATGAATGACCAGAGACAGAGTATATGCCTCTCTCACCCCGAGAGCACGGCCAGATTTGCCCTCTTGACTGGACACCTTGATGATGAAGATACAGGAGCACTTTTTGTGTCTGGTTCCGCTCAAGTTTATCACTCACGTTGCCTCAGGTTGCTTTTCCTTCCCTCTGCTGCCTTGCCCTACCTCATTAGTGATGAATGTTAAGTGTCCAGACTTTCTCTACAGGCTTGTGTAATATGGTTCAAATATATAATATAATGTCTTCCTGATGTTTTACAAACTAAAGTGCAATTCTGTGGAAATTGCTGCTTCCACCTTGTGGTCAAAATCAGTATTTTACACAACACTAAAAATGTGCTGATATTTTACATTGTTACGTCCTTTTTTATGTTTGTTCTCTGTTTTGGGAGGTGTCTGTGTTTCTGTGCAGGATGAACACTGATTGGTTACTGAAGGTTACCTGGTGCCACGCCCTGCCTGGTCAGCTGACTCCCTGCAGCCTATAAAAGCCTCCACCACCTCTTCCTGCTTTAGCTTTTTGGCTCACTTGCTGTGTTTGTGTTACTCGTTTGCTGCTAGTTAGTATTGTGTGTGAGTTGTCTGTGATATTAGTGTGTTTAGACATTCCTGTTAATGCTGACTATTGCCTGTTTGGTCTTATTAGCTAACCTGCAAATATGTGAATATAGTATTATTTGGGGCAGCAGGGAGACCAATGCCATTTTTGTTTGAACCTTTTATTGATTGTGTTTTTGTACAGGGAGTTAGGGAAGTAATTGTGTTTTCTTTTTTTGATTGCACAGTAGGGAATTTAACGGGTACAACAATTAGTTGTTTCTGTTACTTATTGTGGCCTTGTCAGCTCCTGAAGACATACCCCCAGTTGTACATGTGAAATTTGTTATTCTCATTAAAAATATTGTTTATTCCGTTACCTCTGTTTCCTCGTACCCTTCCATGTTGCGCATTCACCCCTAGACGGGGCGTAACAACATGAAGATTTTATTACATTTGCCTGTAAAAGTTCATGGAGACATTGACTGATTACTGCTGAGAGCCATGAATGAATCCTGTATAATTCAGCAAAACCAACAAGCTTGATTTAATGAAACTGTACATTCAAAACTCAATACTGTAATGTCTATATAATCAAAAAGGAACAGTGAATAAATCGTGTTTTAGACACTGAACGTAGCTGTATAAATGACATGAGCACGATCACCTGAACACTTTAACACTACAAAGCTCTTACAGTAGGAGCACATAGACGTCCTTATATATGAATTACTCTGATTTATTTAGAATTCCAGAATGAGGTTATTTTGACTTTAACACACTCTAAGTGTGACTCCTTCATTTAAAGATTCAAACAATAGATGAGGTAGAAGAACTTGAAGAGGATCCTTTGTTAGAAGACCAAGGGATTTCGAAGGACACCTGCGTTCAAGGTAAGACCAAGTCTGATAGTTGATCTTGTGTTTTCAAAACTAATCCATGCAAACTAGGACACATTACTTAGTGGCATTGTGGACGGGTTTCCTACACAATCCAAAAACGTGTCACTAAGGGACATGTACGTCATTATAATTACATCAGTAATAAAACTGAGATTTAATAAAACTGTACAATGTCAAAACTCAAAGATCATGTCTATATAATAAATACAAAATCCATTAAAAATAAAAAGTAAAAAAGGAACAGTGAATAAATCATGTTATACACACTGAACATAGCTGTATAAATGACATGAGCACGATCACCTGAACACATTAACACTACAAAGCTCTTACAGTAGGAGCACATAGACATCCTGATATATGAATTACTCTGATTTATTTAGAATTCCAGCATGAGGTTATTTTGACTTTAACACACACTCACTTTGTTAATTTACAGCAAAGATTTTAAAGACACTAAAAAATATTTTATACATACATAACATTTATACATTATAAATAACGTTTGTTTCTATTTTTCAACTCTTCATATACAGTGAGCTTTTAAATATAAAAACAGACAAATAACATTAAGTCCTTAAAAAAAATTATGACACAAATGTCACACCATTATTTACGTGACCCGGAGAAGTCATAGTCAAATACCAGGAGAGTCAGAGACTTACTGAGGGGTCACACAGGAGTCACAGCACAGAGTCATAACAGAGTCACAGAGAAGTCAAAGTAGTCACTGAGTCATAACAGATTTACAAAGGAGTCACGGACACATCAGTGAAAAGTCACAGCAGAGTCAGAGACACAGAGGTGTCACATAGGAGTCAGAGCAGGTTGAGGAGACACCAGAGTGGAGTCACAGAGAAGAATAAAGACTAATGTTAGAGTCAGAGCAGAGACACAGAGGAGTCAGAGCTGAGGCACAGAGGAGTCACAGCAGAGACATGGAGGAGTCAAAGTTAGAGTCAGAGAAAACTCAGACCTAGTCAGAGTTTTGGAGTCAGACATCTTCTGACAGTCTGTACTGTAAACCCTCAGACTTCACTCTCATAAGTAACCCAAGCATCTTATGGAGACAGAGTACCCTGACAATAACTCTGACATCATCAACCTGCTCCATTCATCTTTTCTGTAGCTTTTTCAGCTTCTTTCAGTTGTGGGCTTTGGTTAATAGACAGCTCTCATTTTTAACAACAAACTCAGTCTTCACCTTTGAACTATTGAAGTAATCAATCTAAACACACAGGCACACACCTGAGCAACAAGAAGTACCTGTCAATCACCTGTATTGGTTCAAATAAAAGCTGCCATGACGTTTAACACATTTAGAAGTAAAGATCACAGGAAATGATCTGTGTCTCATAGGGTTAGGGTTAGAGTTAGGTGTCAGTGTCTTCAGTGGATAGCAAACAAACAAACAAACAAACAAACAGAAATAATATTTACACATGCTCATGAGCAGGATTTGCTTTCTGATCTGCTACCACCTTGTGGTCACTGTTGGTATTGAACATAGCAGCAATAACAGTGTTACATAAATAAACTAATCACAAAACTCCTACTTGAAGAGTAAACTGTTTTTATTTGTAGTTTAATGAAGTACACAGATCGAGAATGTTAATTATTTTTAATCCAAACTCTACAATTCAAACGTTATTAAATATAAATGAATTATAGATCAGTGACCTATAAAAGAAATTAATTAATTATCATGTAAAGTTCTTTTTGATAAATAAATATGTACTGAATTATGTCAGTGTCTCCACAGCTGAGTACATCACGAAGGTATTCAGCTCTTGACCATCTGGTATTCTGGACTTTTCTTCCTGTAAGACACAGCAGTATATTTCAGTATCTGAATCAGGTTGAGACTTTGTGATTTTTCTTTAAGGTTAAACTCACTAACACATTTCACATCATGATTATTTGAACAGTTTGATTTGGATGTTTACCTTTTTAACTCTCTCTGCACTGTGAGCTGTAATTGTCACCTCAGTGAAAGTCACTTCCTCAAGTTTCTTTAGGAGCTAAAGAGAAAAAATCAGATTAATTGTCTTGAACATGGGAAATGTACAAACTAAACTAAACACCGGAACAGAAAGATGCATTTTCTGACCTTGTTGTTTTTCCTTTTTAGCCAAATCCACACAAATCCTGTTAGTATTAGTAGCAGGAAAACTCCAGCTGATATCAGGACAGGAAGCAGTGAAGGAGAATCATCAGATTTGTCTATGAATATTATGACATAATCAACAATATATCTGACCAATCAGATCACTCCATCATGAATATTCACTATTCTTTTCTTAACTACAGTAAAGTGATGAGAGTTTAGACTCACTGACGTACCTGAGACGTCACAGAGCTGTGTGATGATGAGAGAAGTTGTTTTATTGCTGACAGGGTTTGCAGACACACAGATGTAAGTGTTAATGTCATTGTGTTGTATTTGAAGTGGGAGATTGAGGGGAACACTGAGATCTGTGTTATTGGTGATGGAGATTCTCTCATTCTCTCTGTACCAGGATAACTTCACATCTTCTCCATTCTCCACAGAACACAGGAGGAAACACGACTCTGTGGAAATCACACTTCGGTTTCCTCTTTCATTTATTATTACTGGAGTTGATACTGGAGCTTAAAACGCAAACACATTAAATACTTTAGTCACATGAAACAGAATGAAAGCCACTGTTTAATTCTACTTCTTATCTGCTTAGACATTTAAACAGCAGGTCATCAGCAGAATTCTCACTCAATGTAGAAGATCATTTTCCAGGTTTATTTCACAGCCAGATTCCCAGTTTATTCCTCATGACTCCTAGGTGTCTCAGTGTAATTATGAAGTTACGAGACTGATCACAGACATGAAGGAGACATTAAACACTTTTACTCACCATAAACACTGACACTGAAAGTCCTAGATGAGAGACGTCCAATGATGACGTGTAATAAATAAACTCCAGAATCAGTTCTGCTGATGTTCCTGATGGTTAAAGCTCCACTGATTCTGTCCAGCTGCAGTCGCTCTTTAAATCTCTCACTGATGTCTGTAACAGTTTCTCTTTTAAACACCTGACTAATCAATATCTTTTCCTCTGATTTCTCAGGTCCATAAAACCACTGAATCTGAGCATCACTCTGAATCCCAGTTATCCCAGTATGGAGAGTTATAGTGGTTCCTTCCACTTCCTGCAGTGTGACCGTCTCGTCTCCAGCTTCACACAGTAAACCTGCATCACAGCTTCAGCTTCATCATTTCACTCACAAACTATACTGTGATGTGTGATTGTGAAGGAAAAACACAAACTTACAGCACAGCAGGAGAAGAAGAGTCCTGAGAGTCCTGATTTCTGCTACAATATTCACCAGCATGTTCCTGTTTCTCCTCGACTTCATTATCAGTGAAGAACGTTGTGTTCAGTGCATTAAATTATAAAGTTGTAAAGTTGTAAGCCACTTCACAGGCCTTGTGTAAAAGTATGAAGTTATGATTTTGCAGTGTAGTCGTCCATCACCACTTCCCCTTCGTGTGAGATGGAGAGCTGAACACTGAGAACAAACCACAAACCTCTACAATAACTAGAACAACTGTCACTCTGTTATTTCTGTTCTCTGCTAATAGTTTTCTGTGTCTTTGGAGGTTGTTCATTAAAAACACATGGACACTAAACACTCATCGGTATTTATATGAAACATTTAGGTACGTCAGTGGCTTGTTAAAGATAAGAACATTACTCTGCTCTGTAGATTTGTGTCCTATCAGCTGGTATTCAAGCTTAAATATGTTTCTCTGTTGAATTAGTTATGAAGTGAACATTGCTAAAAAGCAGCTTTACAGAAATCCTGATGAAGATAAGATTCCTCATGAACAAGTCAGAGGTGTCAGTGGTGAGGGAAAACTCCCTGAGACGACATGAAGAAGAAACCTTCAGTGGAAGCAGAAAGGGAAATCATCCTCTTCATGGTGACACCAGACAGTGATTCCTCTTCTACAGCTGTGAGGTATGAAGTCAAACAGCACTGTGTGTGTTGAAAGGACGGTCATTACGAGTATCTGGGTGTTTATGACTACAGAAGAGTTTTTAACTTTTAATCCTCAGTATAAGTTTTATCCAGTGAAGCACAGCAGTGACTTTGGTATGAACTGTTTCTAACAGGTGCAGGTTTTAGTCCAGCAGAATATTTCACTGCTGTACAGTTTATAAAGAAATCAGAAAATCCCACTTTGTTTTTGTCTTTGATTTCTTTTTACTGGAGTTAATACTGGAGCTAAGAGATAACGCTTTGGTCAATGAATTTTTTTTCTGATTATGCAACAGAATTTGCTTTCAGAAATTCCAGTGAAAGAAACAATTTCCTGAATTGTTCCATCAATCTTATTCCAAGAACTTTATTCCTCATGACTCCTAGGTGTCTGAGATCTTATTGAACTTTTGGACTGAAGATGGATATGAAGGAGACATGAAACACTTTTACTCACCATAAACACTCACACTGAAAGTCCTAGATGAGAGACGTCCAGTGATGACTTGTAATAAATAAACTCCAGAATCAGTTCTGCTGATGTTCCTGATGGTTAAAGCTCCACTGATTCTGTCCAGCTGCAGTCTCTCTTTAAATCTCTCACTGATTTCTCTCTGTCCTTTAAATACTGGACTAGTCAATATCTTTTCCTCTGCTTTCTCAGGTCCATAGAAACACAGAATCTGAGCATCACTCTGAATCCCAGTTATCCCAGTATGGAGAGTTATAGTGGTTCCTTCCACTTCCTGCAGTGTGACCGTCTCGTCTCCAGCTTCACACAGTAAACCTGCATCACAGCTTCAGCTTCATCATTTCACTCACAAACTATACTGTGATGTGTGATTGTGAAGAAAAAACACAAACTTACAGCACAGCAGGAGAAGAAGAGTCCTGAGAGTCCTGATTTCTGCTACAATATTCACCAGCATGTTCCTGTTTCTCCTCGACGTCATTATCAGTGAAGAACGTTGTGTTCAGTGCAGTTGTGTTGCTGCTGTTCACGACCTTCCCTTACTGTTAGTTTAGCGTCTTTACTGTCCCACATTCATCAGAGCGCTGGGCGGAAGTCCTGTCTCAGTGTGTTCAGTCTCTACACGCTCACTACACACTTTTCTCTCACCAATGGAGACGTGTGATTGGTATGAAACGTTTTAGATCTATTTAGTGGAAATAAGGTTTAAAATTCTCTCCTCTTTGTTTGATTACATTTACAATATCTAAGAATTCTAACAAGTAAGAGTGTAATTTCAGTAAAGTTCATTAGAACTGAACACTGAAGTGATCATAAGTTTGTACACCCTCAGGTAGCCATGATGTCACAGGTTTCATTCTTACATGTGAAATTTTAAATGAGTATAATAATATTTTATATGATCTACATCTGGAGATTTGTGTCTTTGCCTTAACATTTCGATTAGATTCTGCAGATTTTAGTACTTTAGAAATTTCACAGGCCTTGTGTTAAAGTATGAAGGAATGATTTTGCCGTGTAGTCGTCCATCACCACTTCCCCTTTACTGTGTGAGATGGAGAGCTGAACACTGAGAACAAACCACAAACCTCTACAATAACTAGCACAACAGTCTCTGTTTGTTATTTCTGTTCTCTGTTTTAAAGAACAGTTTTGTGTGTGTTTGGTGGTTGTTCATTAAAAACATGTGTTTTAAATGTGAATCTGTGTTTAATTAGCTGATCATTGTTCAGGTTAAAGGAAGGAAAAAACAGATTCTAAGGGAAACTTCTGGTTGACACCAAATAGTACAAATAAATGATAAGCTTTGTTCAATATGATGAAGGGTGCCAATAATTCTGACCCATACACAATGTTTGCAGCATAAAAAAAACACAGTTCAACATCCATAATATTATTTGCCCAGTTTAGGCTGTGAAATGTTTTTAAATGACTCTTGTAGATCCGATTCACTTCAAAGATTCATTTAAAAAGATCCGTTTGTTTGGATTCAGCACGTGACTAGAAACTTCTGGAAGATTCGCAAATAAAATGCCTGGATGTCTGATCATGATTTACTTTATGCTCTGCTTCCACCTTGTGGTCAAACTCTGTATCTTACAAAGATGTGGGATTTCGGATCAAAATGCTGTGTGTACAAACATGGTTAATAGAAACTGTACCCTAGATGTGAGAGAGGAATATTCCTGGGCTATAGTAAGGACAGCCCTATAATCCACAGACAATAAATGTGTCTAAACACAGACTAGTGATATTTAATAAGCAGCATAGGGCTGAACAACAGACACTAACTGATGATGACGACTTAAAGATTAAAAACACAAAAACAAAAGACCTGATAGAGTGCAGGAGGGCCTGAGATTCATATCCTGGAACACAACAGAAGGGAAGTTATTATAGATGCAGGGCTCTCAAGTGTCACGCATTAATGTGACAGTCCCTCATTTCGGTCTTTTGTCACCCTCTCACACCACACATTGTATTTCTCACGCAGAAAAATTAATATTTATCATATATTTAATAAGCCGCAGCGCCCAAAATGTATTTGTCCGCACCGCTGTCTCTATGGAACCGTGCAGGAATAAAGCGCGGTTCACTGACAACACCTGCTCAGAACAAGTAGTCTATCATTTATCATAAATTCCGTGTGAATAAATCTAAAAAAATAAATAAATAAGGCTACTAACCAACAGCACTACATTGTATAATTTAACATGTTTTGTTTAATTCACATATTAAGTTTTGGAATATTTTATGTCATAAATTTTCTTTTGGGGGACAAATAGGGATGCACTGTATACAAGGGTCACATACCGAAAATGTTTGAGAACCCCTGGTCTAGGTCTAGTCATATTTTCAATATCACCTAATGACTGACATTAAACATCTCTCTCCAAATAGGCTTAATAATTTTATTAGCACAAAATAAATTTAAGTGTTTTGCATCGTCGATGTTAAAGGTCACTTTTAAAATCATGTCATATTTAATATCCTGGCCATGGATGCATTAATCATGGATCTGTCTTTCAAAGATGTCAACTAAAAGCTGACTAAGCATTCTGTCATTCGCCATGAGAGGAAAACCCCTAAAAAGGCCAGGTTACAGGATGCTGACCCAGAGAAGGTGGTGAAAAGGGTATTGTTGTGTTTGGGTGGGGGGGTTGGAGATGTCACTCTTAACTGTCGTCAAAACACACACACACACACACACACACACACACACACGCCATTGTGATGAAGTACACACTGCAAATTACATACATTACATACATTGGAAAAATCGTGGCCTAATGGTGAGAGAGTTTGACTCCTAAAGCTAAGGTTGTGGGTTCGAGTCTCGGGCCGGCCAGGACTGAGCAAGGCACCGAACTCCCCCAACTGCTCCCCGAGCGCCGCAGCATAAATGTCTGCCCACTACTACCACAGTGTGTGTTCACTGCTGTGTGTGTGCACTTTGGATGGGTTAAATGCAGTATGTCACGTCACATTACAACTTAACTTTTTGAAGCCAAAACATAAGAAGCCATATCCTACACTTTTGAACATTTATTGTTATTTGTTGTATAGATAGATAGATAGATAGATAGATAGATAGATAGATAGATAGATAGATAGATAGATAGATTAAGTAATTTAGTAAATTAAGTAAATTGACTAAATAGTAAATTAAGATAAGATAAGTCTTTCTGTTTAATGTACAGTTTATTCTGTTGTACAGTGAAGGTGTAAACATACAGTGGTGCAGGTGAAGAGTCCTGAGTTCTGCTGAAATATTAAGTAGTTTCAGAAGCCATAGTAACAGTTTCTCCACTCATTTTTCCTTTTGTCCTTTCCATCAGTATCACTGAAGTATATTATCTACAGTTCACCACTCACTTGTATGCTGCATTTAAAACACGCCACATTTTGTTCCCTGAGCTTTATTTTTGGACAGGATTACTGAAAGTATTTGAAGCTGTGCTGCTCCTATCACTGTATGGTGTAACATGACCTCTGGGATTTGGAAGGAGGAAGTATTTATAGCACAGAGAAGTAATGACTTAACAGTATTCACACTAACTGCTGTCAGCCTGGGTCCCATTTTCAGTCTTAGTTTCTTCTTCATAAAATCACTTCAGGAAGATTTATAAAATAAGATATTTAAAATGTAACTGTTGTCTGTCTTTAACTCTAACTTGAGAGCCCTGTAGATGATACCGGTGTGTCAAAGTTACAGGGAAGTTAGTCGTAGATGAGAATTTTAACAGGAAAGATTCAAAATCAAAATGGTCATGGTCAGGGGCGGTTCTAGCCCTTTTTTAGGGTGGCTCCAGGCCCCTGTCTGTGATCTCAGCCACCCTAAAACTATAAGTGTAATTTTACTTTCAAAAATAAAAATTACGTTAAAATGCAGGACATGTCGTCGATGGGAAAGAAAGTTATTTATCAGCTTGATCCAAGAGCGATTTTTTTTTTTACTTTGCTTTTACGCGTGTGTTGTAGACTTTTAATAGTGCATCATCAGCTGCCTGCTTTATCTGACCGGAGAAGCACAGAGTCAGTCAGAGCTGCGTTTATCTATAAGGTTAATCAGCGAAACGCTGCAAAATATCTTGTGAATATTTGTTTATTAATGACTGCATTCATTGGACACACTATAAATAATAAACTGCATTCATTGGACACACAGTTTGTACAGAATGCACACATACATGAACTGATTTGATGCAAGACTGGCATCATTACATCATGCATAAAATTTTGGTGTCCACTTTTGACATTTTAAATAATACCATAACTTTTGGCTTACTATGTAGTCATATAATATATAATATTAAACTCTTCTTGTTTTAAATTCTCACTGAGGGCTAAAACCCCTAAAGATGAAACCCTAGAACTGCCCCTGGTCATGATCATGCTTCCCGAACAGACAGCAAGACGGGATGCACATTTCAGAACAGCGTAACAGACATTGCGTAATCGGGTAGGCGTGGCCTATTTAAAACGTAACCCTAACCGTAGTTTTTGGTTGTTTATTTGTGTAGTGTTCTCGTGCAGTGTGTTGGAACGCTGACTAAACACAGAGTTAAACCGTAGCCAATGAAGACAGAGTCGTAGTAAGATTTACCCTTTACTGTCACTCTCTCATTTACATTGTACGGTGAAAACTGCAATAAGACAAAACAACAATATTCAGAGTCTTGGCTAACATTGCATTATAAATTAACAAAGACAAACTGCTATTTGCTATTAGCATCGCTAAAGCTTAAACAGGGTGGTTACAACCATTTTTAACGGCACATAAAACATCGCCTTTTAGAACAAATAATCTCTAATATATGATCTTTAACATGTGTGATATCGCATTAATGAACTTACGGCATTGCCTCTATGATGTTTTTAGTGGATGCGCTGGATACTATAAAGAGCACGCCATGCCGGTTTCATTGCAAGATTGAGCACTGAGCGCTAACCGGAAGTGGCGAAACCGGAAGTAGCAAAACCGGAAGTGACATCGCATAAAACGAACCATATATTTTTACAAATTAAGTAGATAAAGTAATTATAAACTTTAAATTTTTTATATAGAAATATTTATCAAAAATATTTAAAGCACACATATAAATATTAAAGTCCTTACAGGACAACACACTCCCCGCCTGACCTATGTAAGGTCACTATGAACTTGTAAAAGTGCTAAACCTTAGTCCCTAGATCAGTCTTTCGGTAGAAGAAGGACGACCTCTACAATTGGCCTTAGAAAGGTTTTTATATTGCCTTGGTCAGTCGTGGTGACTTCAACCTTTCTTACATGGCCATCCTTTCCAGGAAATACGGCTGAAATTCTGGCCATGGGCCAACAGTTGCGAGATGTCTGCTTGTCCCTGAGCAGAACCAGATCTCCGACTTGTAGGTTTCTGCGAGGTACCGTCCATTTTGGCCTGTGCTGTAAGCAAGGTAAGTATTCTCGTCTCCAGCGGGTCCAGAAGTGGTTTGCGAGAGCCTGAACTTGTCTCCATTGTTTTGTGTACAAGTCCTTGTCCGTAAAGTCTCCGGGAGGAGGCGGAACTCCTGTCTTCTGTGTGAGGAGCATAGATGGTGAGAGTATGAATGGCTGTTCTGGGTCTGCAGACACGGGTACGAGTGGTCGTGCATTTATGATAGCAGTAACTTCTGCCATTAGTGTGCAAAGAACTTCGTGGGTTAAACGTGTTTTCAGCTGGAGAAACATTGAATCTAGGATTCTTCTGGCAATGCCTATCAGGCGCTCCCACGAACCTCCCATGTGAGAACTGTGAGGTGGGTTGAATTCCCAGCTGCATCCTTGCTCGCTGAGGTACTTCTGCACCACTTTGTCCATTCCGAGCTCCTTACACGTTCCAATGAAATTGGTACCGCAATCGGAATGGAGCTGTTTCGGAGGGCCTCTGAGTGCAAAGAAGCGCCTGAGAGCATTTATGCAACTCGACGTGTCCATTGATTCAATGACCTCGATGTGCACTGCTCTTGAACTCATGCAGCAGAACATGATGGCCCACCGCTTGCTCTCCGCATGTCCTCCTCTGGTGCGTCTGCTTGTGACAGACCACGGTCCAAATACGTCGAGCCCCACATATGTAAATGGAGGGCAGACCTTTAGACGTTCAGGTGGCAGGTTTGACATGTGTTGTTCTTCCAACTTTCCACGCAGCTTGCGACAGGTTATGCATTTGTGAAGTACTGAATTAATTAATGATTTGCCTCCCAGGATCCACAGTCCCGCTGCTCTGATAGCTCCTTCTGTCAGGTGACGGCCTTGATGTTTCACTTGCTCATGGTGATGTCGAATGAGCAATAATGATATGTGGCTATCTTTGGGGAGGATTATTGGTTTCTTTTCTGCAGTTGCAAGCTCAGAGTACTTTAGTCGTCCTCCAACACAAATTAAGTTGTCCTCCAAGATTGGACTGAGTTTCCTTAAGTGACTACTTTTGGGTACGGCTTGGTTACCTTGGAGGGCCGTCAGTTCGTTTGCAAATGTAGCCCTTTGTGTTGCTTTAAGGATAACATTCCTTGCTTGGTTAATTTCGTCTGGGGTACGGTGTAAGTCACATCTGTGCCAACCTTTGCATTTGCTGTGTTGGTTGGTGTGATTGTAGGATTTTACTATGTGAACTAGAAATGATATTCCTCTTAATAGGGAGGTGAAGGTGGAGAACCGCTGGAATCGGTAAGAGGTAAACTCTGGTTCTTTCAGGTTAGTAATACATGTTTGTACTTGTGGTCGTATTTCTGGGTCATTTTCGGGTGCAATTAGTTCGAACATCTCAGTCGTTTGTGTCTTTTTTGGAGGTGGCTGACGCAGGAAGGAGGGACCTGTAAACCATGAACTCTGTGCCAAGCGTAGTGCAGGTAAAGATCGTGATGCATGATCTGCAGGGTTTTCTTCTGTGCGCACATAGTGCCACTGCTCAGGTTTTGAGGACTGATGGATGCGTTGAACTCTGTTGTGGACATACACATAGAATCGTTTTGACTCATTGTAAATGTAGCCGAGCACCACTTTGCTGTCGGTAAAGAACTTTATATCATTTAGCTCCAGATCCAGCTCGTCCTTAATGAGATCTGCCATCTCTACTGCTAAGACCGCAGCGCAGAGCTCGAGCCTTGGGATTGTAGGTTCAGACAGGGGTGCTAATTTTGCCTTGCCCATGACAAATCCTACTTCTACTTGTCCATCTTTCTGAAGTGCTTTCAGATATGCCACAGCACCTATGGCCTTGGTAGATGCATCTGAGAATACACACAATTCTGTGTGCACTGTTTCGACTAGTGAGGTTGTTGTGTATGCACGTGGAGCATGAAGCCGATCTAGGTCCTGGAGAGAATCTTTCCAGGCTTGCCATTTGCTTAATTCATTCTCAGAGAGAGGTGTGTCCCAGTCAGGCTGTTCAGAGGTAAGTTCTCTGAGAAGGGCTCTTCCCTGGATCGTGACGGGTGCCAGCAGACCCAAAGGATCAAAAACACTGTTTACAGTGGAGAGGACACCACGCCGGGTGAATGGTTTGGTAATTGTTGATGCAGAGTAAGTGAATGTGTCGGTCGTGATCTCCCATAGCAGACCTAAACTCCGTTGTGTGGGCGAAGTTTCTCCACTTAGGTCTAGGTCCTTGATTACTGGGGCACAATCTTCTGGCGGAAAGGCTTCCATAACTGTCTGAGAGTTCGAAGCAAACTTGTGCAAACGGAGGTTTGATTCAGCTAGTGAGGCCTGTGTTCTTTTGAGCAAGTCAATTGCCTCAGCTTCGGATGGTACAGATAACAAACCATCATCAACATAGAAATGTCTCTCCACGAACTTGACTGTATCGGCACCATGCTCCTGTGCACCTTCTCTGATGGCTCTCCGCAGTCCGTAAATGGCCACGGCAGGAGATGGTCGATTACCGAAGACATGGACCTTCATTCGATACTCAATAATTTCCTTGTTCACATCATTGTCCTTGTGCCATAGAAAACGGAGAAAGTTACGATGGTCTTCATGTACCAAGAAACAATGGAACATCTGCTGAATGTCCGCTAGGATAGCAACCTTCTCTTTCCGAAAGCGTAGCAGGACGCCAACAAGGGAGTTATTGAGGTCGGGCCCTGTGAGGAGCACATCATTGAGAGAGATGCCGGAGTATCGAGCACTGGAATCAAAGACCACCCTGATCTGATTGGGTTTTTGGGAATGATAAACCCCGAATGTAGGAAGGTACCAGCATTCATCCCCTTCTTTCAGTGGTGGCGCTACCTCAGCATGTCCATTGGTAAAGATCCTTTCCATGAATTCCACATACTGTTGCTGCATCTCAGGTTTTCTTTTCAGAGTTCGTTGCAGACTTGTTAAACGATTAACGACTTGCTCCTTGTTGTTTGGCAATGGCTTGCGTGGTTCTCTAAACGGTAGGGGAGCCACCCAGCTGTTATCATCGCTTCTATAGACGCTTGTGTCCATTATTTTTAGAAAGGCTATGTCCTCAACAGATGGAGCAGGTTTGTTGTCGTCCTCGGTTCTGCTGAACACTGTCTCTCCAAGTGTCTTCTCAGTTGATTTGGCGGATGTGTTCCCACTTTGCTGCATCTCCTTGATCCGCATAAAACTTGTACAGGGTTGAAAAATTGAATATCGGCCACTTTCCAGCACATTGGTCTTGAATGTGTTGACCGTTGGCCTATGTGCATTACCTAGGCACACTTCTCCTATTACTACCCAGCCCAGGTCCAGTCGTTGGGCAAAAGGGGCGTTGTTTGGTCCGTTGACCTGCTGCCTGACCTTGTGAGCCCTTATCACGTCTCTCCCTAATAGCAAAAGTATTTCTGCTTTCGGTTCTAGTTCTGGAATGTGCTTGGCTATGTGACAGAGATGAGGCTGGGAAAGAACTGCACTTGGCGTAGGAATCTCAGCACGATTGTTCGTGATCTCATGACACTCAATAAGTGGAGGAAGAGAGATGAGAACCTTTCCATCGAGGGACTCAACCTGGAATCCTTCAGCTTTCCTGCCAGATGTTTTGATTATGCCAGAGCAGGTTCTGAGATGATATGAGAATTGTTCACTCTCCACATTGAACTGCTCGAAGAATTCTGGTCTGGCTAATGAACGATTGCTCTGGTCGTCAAGAATTACATAGGCTTTGATGGCTATGTCCTTGGAGCCCTTTGGGAACAGATTTACAAGGCAGATTTTTGAGCATGAGCGGCTCCACTGACCTGGACCACAAACTTCTGTACAGCTTATACTGACAACGGCTTGGTTAGAGTTATCATCTTCCTCCCCGCCATTCTCTTGTGACGGTGATGGAGTCTTGATTACTTGTGGTGATGGGCCAGGGTGCATGGCCGCATCGTGATTGGTACTACCGCATTCAGAGCACTTTACGCAAGACTTACATTCCTTGGCGAGGTGAGAAACTGAAGAACAGCATTTGAAACATATTCTTTGCTCTTTGAGAAAGGCCTTTCTTTCATCTAAGAGTTTATTTCTGAATGTCCTGCATTTTTTCAAGGGGTGTGGTTTGTTGTGTAATGGACAGATTTTGTTAGGGTCGTCACTGGCTGCACGCACATCTGTTTTGTGAACTGTGATGGCTTTGTTAGTTTGGAAACTCTTCACAATGGTTCTGTCTGGTTTTGCAGTTGTTGTAGTGCTGCTTTGATGCATAAAGCTAGGGTCGTTTCGCTTCCTTGCTTCAAAGCACACAAAGTTGCAGAAATACTCAAAGGGAGGAAAGCGCCCATAATTTTGTTCTTTGTAGCATGACCCGGAAGTCACCCACTTGTCTTGCAGCCCATATGGGAGCTTATCTACAATTGGTGCAATTCCACGTGAAGTGTCAAGGTATGACAGACCTGTGAGATAACCATCCTCTTTAGCACCTTGGATTTCCATAAGCAAATCCGATAGTTCACGTAATTTGATGTGGTCTTTAACTGAAATCCTAGGAAAACTGTCCAATCTCTGAAACAATGACCTTTCGATGATTTCTGGTGCAGCATAGCACTCGTGTAGTCTCTCCCATGCTTTGTGTAAAGCAAGACCGGGGTTACTGACGTGCACTGAGCGGATCCGCTTCACCATTTCGCTAGATTCTTTTCCTAGCCATTTAGTCATGAGGTCCGGGGGGGGGGGGGGGGGGGGGGGGGGGGTGGGGGGGGGGGGGGGGGGGGGTGAGTGGGGAGACCGTAAAAATAGTAAGCGAATAAAATGGATGAGTTCTTGCTCCATGGGATTAAGGACTGTAAAGACAACACTCCCAGCAGAGACATTCAGCACTAAGGCCAGTGAGGTAAAGTGTATTACTGTTTATTTACACTATAGAACTAGATTTGTAAAGTTCGGCGCGACAAAACTTTAATGTTGCTTTGATGAAGTTTTCATAAAAATGGTGATTTTTGGAGGCGACCGGATATAAAGGTGCAAGGGCGTAAGTTTGATTTTGACATAAATGGTTTGGACATAAATATAATTATTCTGCAGAGCCGCATTGTCACAAAAGTACAAAAGCTTATCGCTTTTTACTCGACTTGAACAATAATTAAAATAGTATTTTTTTTTTGCCATAACTTTATTTATTAAGGTTACACAGGTCAAAAACAACAGATATACAATAGGTCTATTTTATTTTTTGCATATTTATGATGCCAGTAAGAATTCCAGCAGGGCAAGTAAAAAAAAAACCTGAACAAGCAGATTTCCTCCAGATCTGCTCCAGAAAAACAACCAGTGTTGTATAAAGTAGTAGAAAGCAATACTCGAGTAAAAGTACAAGTATCGTACTAGAAAAAGACTTTGGTAGAAGTGAAAGTTACCTTTTAGAATATTACTCAAGTAAAAGTCTTATCTGATATTTACTGTACTTAAGTATCAAAAGTCATTTTCTGATATTTAATGTACTTAAGTATTTGAATTAAAAGTAAAAAGTAAAATTTCAGTGATTTTCGGTAGACATAAGATCAGGGGCAGTTCTAGGGTTTCATCCTTAGGGGTTTTAGCCCTCAGTGAGAATTTAAAACAAGAAGAGTTTTATATTATATATTATATGACTACATAATAAGCCAAAAGTTATGGTATTATTTAATGGCGAAAGTGGACACCAAAATGTTATGTATGATGTAATGATGCCAGTCTTGAATCAGATCAGTTCATGTATGTGTACATTCTCTACAAACAGTGTGTCCAATGAATGACGTCATTAATAAAAACATATTCACAAGACAAAAACCAAATCAATAAATGTTATTTTTATTTAGTACTGAATGGATTGTTTGCATTAATATTTTGTTTGTGCTACAACTCTGGTAATAAGAATAGTGACATTTCCGCTGATTAATGTTATAGATAAACGCCTCCAGCTCTGACTGCGCGTGCAGTCAGCACGTGTACTGCATGCGCATGTACTGCATGGAGTACAAATACTTCGTTACTGTAAATTTCATGTATCTGTACTTTACTTCGCAAAGTACAGATACATGAAATTTACAGTAACGAAGTATTTGTACTCCATTACATTACAACACTGAAAACAACACATTACATCACAGAACACAATGTATTAATTACTTAATTTTGTGAATTAAACAACAATATATATTTATATATACTATAATTGGTAACTAGCCACATCATAAAAACTGAGAGCTTAGTGTGTACTGTACTGTGACTTGCTACTTGAACAAGCCAAACACATGTGTACATCTGTCATTACCAGAAATAAACTGCTGGCATATTTGTTTCACATCGATTTTGTCCAGTTTGTCCTGGTGGACATGGCAAACAGCAATACTGTTCAGTCTCACTTGTGTCATTGTTGTTCTGAGACATGTTTTTAGTCTTCGGAGAGCATTAAACTTCTTTCAGTCTCAGCTGATGACACTGGGACCACTAAAAGCAGCCTGACAAGGGTTTCAACTTGACCAAACAGGCCTCTCAATTCAACTGACATTCCTCTTAGAATATTAACCACTTCAGTATTAGATCTAAAAGTGTTTTTATAGACTTGACATTTCCAGACTGTTGGCTTAATGTCCCTAGCTCATGGACCCACTGCAAGGCATCTCGTATCACAGGACTGGCTAGGCATGCAGATTGTGTGATCAAGTTAAGACAATGTGACCCACAATGCACACATATATGTAATACCAATGGCTGCTGTTTCTTTAGCTTTGCTTGTGCTCCAGAATGTCTTCCTGACATTAGCAACACCTTCACATGTTTGGCCTCTTAGACTAGTCATGGGAATATTTAGCCTCATGAGTGCATCCACAGCCACTCTAGCAATGTCCTCTCCAGTAGTCCATGAGACTTCATACAAACCAACAAAAACCTCTTGTGGTAGCAGGTCATGGTCCGCATATCTAAAACCTATAGATTCTTGCTCTAATCCTGAGACATCCTAATTGAAATCTATAATGAGTGAGTACTGCAAAACTGGAAGAGACTGTATAGAGACTGCAATGCCTCTGACAATACAATTTCCTAACATTTGCAAAATCTCATTTTGCACAGAAGGAGAAGTATAGTCATGACAACGGGATAGCCAACTAGAGAGATGTGCATCATCATTGGCTTTGAATTTTAAAAGCTAAAAAAGATTCCCATTTTCTGTTTCATGGCTTCGAAGTGCCATAACCTGCCTAGCAAGGAACTGTACTGAACCTAGAATATTTTGCAGGCAATACCTAGCATCCTCTTGTTGCTTTGCCAAGGCACTTGAAAGTTGTGAATCTACAGGCGATGCTTCTTGAACACAAACTGTAAGTGCATGATGGTGCGACTTACTATTCTGGTGGTGTTCAAAACTAACAAGAGCATTTTTCCAGTTGCTGTATCCTTTTGAGGAGAATGCAGGGTCTGACTTTTTGGAAAGTGTACTTTTCTCTATTGTGTATGTTTTTACACAGTGAAAGCAAAGGATCCACTTTACTCTGGGCTATAGTGAAGCCATGGATATTACTTATACCAACAATTCCTGAAAATGAAGCCCCTTGTTTGACAGCTTTTGAACTGCAATGTGTTTTGGTTGCAGTTGATTTGGCTTTCATTCAAAGTCCAGATCTACACTATCTACAGATCTACACTAATGTTTAAATTTGCAACTCATTAATTTAATATGGGATTGTAATGTACTGTGAAAAACACTGCCCCTGAATCGGTGTGTGACACAACATTCCCCGTATTTTGTGCATAAAACTGTTGTTATAAGAATACTTCCTTACTCACATACCGGTTGCCTGCATAATCACGTTACATATTGCATTATACAACGGAATATAGCTGCATCCGACCTCAACATATTAGCAAGAAAGACAAGGCCAAACAGCGACGTGGGTTAGAGAGGCAGGACTCAAAAAAGGCAAAGGCCAATCCTTTTAGAGAGGTGAGTTACAGAGGCGGGATTCATTGCAGTGGGTAAATCTGTTAAACGTTTGTGTTTCAATTTTTTTACAGAACGCTGTTATAAAATATTTTTCATCTTATTTAATGATTCCTGGATGAATGTTAAATGAAATAAGTAAAAAAGCACAAGACACAGATGGAAATCAGTGATTATGTATAAATATATATAGGCTTGGTCGAATTATTGCTAGGGACAGTTGAGTGTTCCCTGAATATTGGTAGGGACATGTCCCTACCGTCCCTACCCAAATCGACACCCTTGTAAAGGTGTTATTTTTTGAGGAAGTGGAAAAAAAGCTGGTGAAATCTTTATTTCGCAATAAAGTGGTCTTAAGTAAATCTTAAATACAATATACAGGATCACAGTGTGGGGACACGGTGGCTTAGTGGTTAGCATGTTTGCCTCACACCGCCAGGGTCGGGGTTTGATTCCCACCTCTGCCTTGTGTGTGTGGAGTTTGCATGTTCTCCCCGTGCCTCGGGGGTTTCCTCCGGGTACTCCGCTTTCCTCCTCCGGTCCAAAGACATGCATGGTAGGTTGATTGGCATCTTTGGGAAATTGTCCGTAGTGTGTGTGTGTGTGTGTGTGTGTGTGTGAGTGAATGAGAGTGTATGTATGTGTGTGCCTTGTGATGGGTTGGCACTCCGTCCAGGGTGTATCCTGCCTTGATGCCTGATGACACCTGACCCGAGGTAGTTCAGATAAAGCGGTAGAAAGTGAGTGAGGATCACAGTGTGTTCAATTATTATGCATTACATTCATAATAACATCAAAGGAAACAACAGAAAGAAAAAAACTTTTTTTTGTTCTAAAAAGAAAAGGTTTTATATGGTGAGATCTATATATGTTTGTCCAGCAAGTGGCAGTAATGTAATGGCTGGTCATTATTAAAAGCCTGTGAAGAAGAGCTTTATTTCAGGAATCCCATGTACACTGAAACTTTTCCATAAACACTCCAATGTATTATCCGTTGTTGCTGTAGTTACTGGATAGACATCAATCCACTTAGAATGAGCATCAGTTAGAAATAAGAACATTTAAACCCAGAAATGGACCTGCATATTCCATATGAATTCTCCTCCAGGGTTGTCTGGGCCACTCCCATGGCTGGTTCCCTTGCAGGGGTGTTACTCTGCGCCTCAATATCAGCATCCAGTTTCAGCCACCATATATAACTCCTGGCCAACACCTTCATTTTTGACATAACTGCGTGGAACTGATGCAGCTGCTCCAACAAGCTCAAACGTCCTTGTACTGTAATAAGAACACAGGCTCCCACAGCACACATCCATTCTGAACTCTGAGCTCTTGGTGTCTTTACTTATAAAATATAAATTTAGATGTATTGTGATCAGGCCAGCCTTTAAGCACATACTCACACACTCTTGATAAAACAGGATCTTTATTAGTTCAGTGCCTAATGTGCTCTGCTGTAGTTAAGGGGTCCATTACACTGTCCAGCATCAGTACCTGTTCTTCCTCTGGTAGCCGTCCGACTAGGGTTAGGTTTTAGCCTAGGGTTAATTTTTTAGCCTAGGGTGTGTTTTTAGCCTAACATGGATAACCGCCTGCTTACTGCGTGTGAAAGGGGAGGGTGAATAGGGTGTAGAGTAGAGATGATAGGTTCAGAATGAGGGTTGAGGATACCTGTTTTCCCAACCTAACAGATTGAGGTCTGTTGGTGAGAAAGTCCAGAATCCATCTGCAAGTGGAGGTGCAAATTCCCAGCTCACTGAGCTTAGTGATCAGTACAGTGGGGAGAACTGTATTGAACAGAGAGCTAAGGCCAATGAACAGCATTAGGGCAGTGGTGGCTCAACTGGTTAAGGCTCTGGGTTGTTGATCAGAAGATCGGGGTTCAAGGCCCAGCACAACCAAGCTGCCACTGTTGGGCCCTTGAGCAAGGCCCTCAACCCTCCCTGCTCCAGGGACTGTATCATTGCTGCCCCTGCACTCTGAGCCCAACCTCTCAGTTGGGGTATGTGAAGAAAAGAATTCCACTGTGCTGTAATGTATATGTGGCCATAATAAAGGCTTCTATGCCCCCCGTTCTTCTTCTTCTTCTTCTTCTTCTGATGTAGGTGTTGCTTTTATCCAGGTGGGTGAGGGCTGAATAAAGAGCTGTGGAAACTGCATCTTCTGTCGACCTGTGGACCATCTTCTGTCGACCATCTTCAGGCGATAGGCAAACTGGTGTGAGCCCACAGTGAGGTGACTCAGAACCAGTTTCTCAAAACACTTCATAACTATAGGGGTGGGTGCAACTGGGCAAAAGTCATTCAGGCAATCGGCAGCTGAGCGCTTAGGCACTGGTATGATGTATGATGTATACTTCAGGCATGTAGGAACTGCCTTGCGTGCATCCACTCTGCTAAATGCTGAATAGACGTCCATTGTTAAGAGTGAAAGTGAACTGTGAGCAGTAGCAGAGTCAGCGATTGAGGTGAAATGCCCTATGCCTTGATTGAAAAGTGCAAAAACATTATTGAGTTCTTCCAGTAGGAAGGCACTGCTGGTTGGTTGAGATAGAGGTATCGGTCTGTGATGGTCTGGATTCCACATGCGTCTGGGGTCAGAGTTGTGGAAGTGCTCTTCTATATGGATTTTGTATGTATGTCTGGCTCCTGATGCTTCTTTTCAGGTTGGCCCTGGCTCTGTTGTAGTCCTCTGCATTGCCAGATATAAAAGCAGCATCTCTTGCTTTCAACAGGAGACAGACTTCAGGGTTCTTCCATGGCTACTGATTAGTAAAGCATTTCATGTGTTTGACTGTAGTGACATTATCAATGCACGTGTTGATGTGGTCCAAAACAGATGATGTATAAATGTCCATGTCTGTGTGAGAGTCCAATGTGGTCTGTGTGGCAAACATGTTCCAGTCAGTATCCTGAAACTGTTGCTGTAGAGAAGAAATGGCTCCTCTGGACATAACTTTACTGTCCTCACTGCTGGTTTCACCCGTTTAATCAGTGTGTGTACTTGGGTAGCATGAAAAAAAGAGAGGTGTTTAGACTGACCGTAGTGGGGGAGAGGAATGGCCGTTTATGCCCCAGGTATGTTTGTGTATAGCTGATCCAGTGTGTTGTCCCCTCTGGTAGTACAGGAGACATTGTGATGACATTTTGTTAGTACAGATCTCAGCCTGGAGTGATTGAAATCTCCAGCAACGATGAAAGCTCCTTCAAGATGTGCAGACCAATTACATTTTCAGGATGTAAAACAGATGGTTGTTGACTTCAGAAGAGCACAGAGCGGATCATCTGTAGAGATCATCAAGAGCACCAAATTTCTTGGTGTTCATCTAGCGGAGAACTTCACCTAGTCACTCAACATCAGCTCCATCAGCAAGAAAACCCAGCAGCGTCTCTACTTCTTATGAAGGCTGAGAAAGGCACATCTCCTTCCCCCATCCTGAATACTTCTTACAGAGGGACCATTGAGAGCATTCTGAGCAGCTGCATCACTGTCTGGTTTGGGAACTGCACCAAAAGCTGAGAAGATCATTGGAGTCTCTCTTCCCTCCATCATGGACATTTACACCACACACTGCATCTGCAAAGCCAACACTAACCTACGAATGCAATCCGTTCTCTGCAAATGAACCAAAATGCAGCTGCACGGCTTGTTTTCAACCTGCCGAAGTTCTCGCACACCCCCCCACTGCTGAGATCCCTCCATTGGTTTCTGGTAGCTGCATGCATCAGTTTCAAAACACTGATGCTGGCCTACAAAGCTAAAAATAGACCATCTCCCTCTTACCTAAAAGCCCTCATCACTCCTCACACTGCACCCCACACCTTCCGATCTACAGCACTGCTCCAGTGGTTCCACCATCTCTCAGGGTAAGAGGCAAGTTTACTACAAGACTCTTCTCTGTTCTGGCACATCTGCCAAATGCTGTAAATGTAAACAGCATTGTGGACCCCACAAACACCTCACACACACTTCACCCCACACACACCTCACACACACTTCACCCCACACACACCTCACACACACTTCACCCTCCTGCCGTCTGGAAAAAGGTACTGAAGCATTTGGGCCTCACGACCAGATGTCCTTTTTGCCCTTATATATCATTATATAACACTGTGTTCATTCTAGTATTACTGCACGCAATATTGTCTGAACATACAGTATTTACACTGCGCTGTTTCTGTTTATTGTCTTTTTTGTATTTTTGTATTGTGTTGTAATTTTTTTGTCTGCACTGTCTTGTCTGTCTTATTTGTCTTGTCCTACACTGTGTACACCAGGTTACACAAGTGCACATTATGTATTTAGGACTAACTTACTATGTCCTTTAGCTCTGTCTTTGTTTTATGTAACACCCTGATTCTGGAGAAACGTTGTCTCATGTCACTGTGTACTGTAACAGATATATATGGTTGTAATGACAATAAAAGCTTCTTGACTCTTAATTGTACTCTTTGTACTTCTGGTAGATACCAAACTGTAGTTCATTGCTGTGTACCTGTACTATGTAATGACAATAAAGGTCTGTCTGTCTGTCTGTCTGTCTGTCTGTCTGTCTATCTATCTATCTATCTATCTATCTATCTATCTATCTATCTATCTATCTATCAAAAGTAAAATATGTGTGTGTTTGGCCGGCCGAGCATTTCTAGCACAATTTTATCTATAGTTTTGTTCCCGTCTCATATATGAGAAGTCCTGTATGGGTTTGTTCTCTCTATGCTGAGGAAGACATTTAATTTAGCCAGTTAACATGTCACTTTTTTGAAGTGAAAGTAAATATTAAATGTATAATTAAACTTAAACTAGTAAAGTTGTGCTGCAAATCCTGCAGCTGATGTAGGTTTCATGTTTGTTTCCTCAGGTTAAGGTCCATTTGGTGAATTGTGAACATCAGAACAGCAGCTCTGTAACGTAGATGGTGTTGGTGCATGGAATCAAACCAGTGTTTTATCAGCTACTGGAAGCCTCAGGTGAGGAATATAAAATACATTTGCTCCAGATCTTGTGAATGTACTCACATTTTTATTCATGTTAAACTAACAGTAATGTTGGTTGTGAACAGCAGCTACAGAAGTGATGTTGATGAACTTCATCGATCCCAAAGTTCTTTAGTGACGATGATGTTCAGGGCAATGGGACAAATCCTGGTGAATATTGTAGCAGAAATCAGGACTCTCAGGACTCTTCTTCTCCTGCTGTGCTGTAAGTTTGTGTTTTTCCTTCACAATCACACATCACAGTATAGTTTGTGAGTGAAATGATGAAGCTGAAGCTGTGATGCAGGTTTACTGTGTGAAGCTGGAGACGAGACGGTCAAACTGCAGGAAGTGGAAGGAACCACTATAACTCTCCATACTGGGATAACTGGGATTCAGAGGGATGCTATGATTCTGTGGATTTATCGACCTGAGAAAGCAGAGGAAAATATATTGATTAGTGACCTGTTTAAAGGAGAAACTGTTACAGACTTCAGAGAGAGATTTAAAGAGCGACTGCAGCTGGACAGAAACAGTGGAGCTTTAACCATCAGGAACATCAGCAGAACTGATTCTGGAGTTTATTTATTACACGTCATCACTGGAAGTGTCTCATCTAGGACTTTCAGTGTCAGTGTTTATGGTGAGTAAAAGTGTTTCATGTCTCCTTCATGTCCGTGTTCAGTCTCATAACTTCATCATTAATAAAAAAAAAGAGATACAACCTGCATGAAATAAATATTGATGTTGATTTGCTGAAGTAAAGAGATTTATGGAAGGAGTCTCCAGTGTCAGTGCTTTGTAACAGCCAGAGGTAAAGCTGTAATTTTTAGTTTTACAGCTGTAAGTTTTTTTATCTCTTCAGGACAGAAGTGTTTATTCACTGTAATTAAATGTAACTTTAAACAAATAATCAGATTTTCATTATTAAATAAAAAAATGCAAGTTTGGGGAAATTTCTGTTGTATAAAAGTAATAAAACACTTGGGGATGTGACGCTGTTATAGGGAAATAATCTTCAGGGTGAAACAGTAACCCTGCTACATCACAGCTTTCTACTGGCATCATGGGTGTAGAAATAATCCTGAAGTCCTGGGAAATTATTTTCTACATTGAGTGTTAATTCTGTTAATGATTAAAGATGCAATCTGCTTCATGTGACTAAAGTATTTAATGTGTTTGTGTTTTTAGCTCCAGTATCAACTCCAGTAATAATAAATGAAAGAGGAAAGCGAAGTGTGATTTCCACAGAGTCGTGTTTCCTCCTGTGTTCTGTGGAGAATGGAGAAGATGTGAAGTTATCCTGGTACAGAGAGAATGAGAGAATCTCCATCACCAATAACACAGATCTCAGTGTTCCCCTCAATCTCCCACTTCAAATACAACACAATGACACTAACACTTACATCTGTGTGTCTGCAAACCCTGTCAGCAATAAAACAACTTCTCTCATCATCACACAGCTCTGTGACGTCTCAGGTACGTCAGTGAGTCTAAACTCTCATCACTTTTCTGTAGTTAAGAAAAGAATAATGAATATTCATGATGGAGTGAGACAGAGGTGAATAAACACTTTCCCGGTTTAATCTTTAGTGTTTTTACTCTTCAGATTGTTCAGATATAGTAAATACTTCATCAGTACTTCAGTGATCTGTAGTTTACTTCAGCACAGGTCTTAGTGTGTGTTGTATAAACTCTGTGATAGACTTTTATGTTATACATCAACACATGATCTATATTTTTATAACAACTACAAACTTATTGAAGCAAATGATATTAAAAATCTGTATTTTTTTTTTATAATAATAAATTGCTTACATTTATGATTATATCTTAATCTGTACAGATAAACCTGATCCTTTACTGCTTGCTGCTCTGATATCAGCTGGAGTTTTTGTGTTATTAATTATAATATTAATAACTTTGTGGATTCGGCTGAAAAAGAAAAAAACAAAAGGCAAGTAATGAATCTTTCTGTTCATGTGTTTAGTTCAGTTTTTATATTTGTTCAGTTCAGTAACATTTAATCTGATTATTTTTTCTTTATTTACAGAAATTCCTGAGGAATTTACTTCCTCTGATGCGAATATCATCACTCACAGTTCAGAGAGAGATAAAGAGGTAAAGTTGTGGGGAAAATGATTTGGTATAAAATCACAGGAGTTATAAAGTCTCCTCCTGATTCATATACTGCTGTGTTACAGGAAGAAAACTCCACAGTAACGGATGTTGAAGTATAGAGAGACCCTGTGGTGTATTCAGACGTGAGGAGATCCAAATAATACAACACATCACTATATGATATAAAATATTTTATGTTTTTGCACTTTTCATGTTCTGTCATCGAATTAAAGCTTTCTTCACTTTATCTTCACATGCTTATAGACATAGACAATTGACTAGTGTTGCTGTGAATGACCAGAGACAGAGTATATGCCCCTCTCACCCCGAGAGCACGGCCAGATTTGCCCTCTTAACTGGACACCTTGATGATGAAGATGCAGGAGCACTTTTTGTGTCTGGTTCCTGTCAAGTTTATCGCTCATGTTGTCTCAGGTTGCTTTTCCTTCCCTCTGCTGCCTTGCCCTACCTCATTAGGGATGAATGTTAAGTGTCCAGACTTTCTCTACAGACTTGTGTAATATGGTTCAAATATATAATATAATGCATTCCTGATGTTTTACAAACTAAAGTGCAATTCTGTGGAAATTGCTGCTTCCACCTTCTGGTCAAAATCAGTATTTTACACGACACTAAAAATGTGCTGATATTTTACATTGTTACGTACTTTTTTATGTTTGTTCTCTGTTTTGGGAGGTGTTTGTGTTTCTGTGCAGGATGAACACTGATTGGTTACTGAAGGTTACCTGGTGCCACGCCCTGCCTGGTCAGCTGACTCCCTGCAGCCTATAAAAGCCTCCACCACCTCTTCCTGCTTTAGCTTTTTGGCTCACTTGCTGTGTTTGTGTTACTTGTTTGCTGCTAGTTAGTATAGTGTGTGAGTTGTCTGTGATATTAGTGTGTTTAGACATTCCTGTTAATGCTGACTACCGCCCGTTTGTTCTTATTAGCAAACCTGCAAATATTTAAATATAGTATTATTGGGGCAGCAGGGAGACTGATGCCATTTTTGTTTGAACCTTTTAACACATTTGCTTGCACAGTAGGGAATTTAAAGGGTACAACAATTAGTTGTTTCTGTTAGTTATTTTGGCCTTGTCGGCTCCTGAAGACATAACCCCAGTTGTACATGTGAAATTTGTTATTCTCATTAAAAATATTGTTTATTCCGTTACCTCTGTTTCCTCGTACCCTTTCATGTTGCTCCTTCACCCCTAGTCGGGGCGTAACAACATGCAGATTTTATTACATTTGTCTGTAAAAGTTCATGGAGACACTGACTGGTTACTGCTGAGAGCCATGAATGAATCCTGTATAATTCAGCAAAACCAATAAGTTTGATTTAATGAAACTGTACATTCAAAACTCAATACTGTAATGTCTATATAATAAAAAAGGAACAGTGAATAAATCATGTTATAGACACTGAACATAGCTGTATAAATGACATGAGCACGATCACCTGAACACATTAACACTACAAAGCTCTTACAGTAGGAGCACATAGACGTCCTTATATATGAATTACTCTGATTTATTTAGAATTCCAGCATGAGGTTATTTTGACTTTAACACACACTCACTTTGTTAATTTACAGCAAAGATTTTAAATAAACACTAAAAAACATTTTATACATATAACATTTATACATTATAAATAGCGTTTGTTTCTATTTTTCAACTCTTCATATACAGTGAGCTTATAAATATAACAACAGACAAAAAACATGAAGTCCTTAAAAAAATGACACAAATGTCACACCGTTATTTACGTGACCCGGAGAAGTCACAGTCAAATGAGTCCCAGGAGAGTCAGAGACTTACAGAGGGGTCACAGAGGAGTCACAGCAGAGTTATGACACATCAGTGAAAAGTCACAGCAGAGTGAGAGACACAGAGGAGTCACATACATACGAGTCAGAGCAGATAGAGGAGTCACACACACCAGAGTGGAGTCACAGAGAAGACTAAATGGCTAATGTTAGTCAGAGAGAAGTCAGAAAAGAGACACAGAGGAGTCAGAGTAGAGACATAGGGGAGTCAGAGGTAGAGTCATAGAAAACTCAGATCCAGTCAGAGTTTTGGAGTCAGATATCTACTGACAGTGTGTACTGTAAACCATCAGACTGCACTCTCATAGGTGACCAGAGCATCTGATGGAGACAGAGTACCCTGACTAACAGCTGTAATAAACACACACACACACACACACACACACACACACACACACACACACACACACACACACACACACACACACACACACAGTGAGTGATTTTGAGAACAAAACCTAATTTTTCCCTTAAACTCTTTAAAGTCAATAACACTCACCTGCAATAACTCTGACATCATCAACCTGCTCCATTCATCTTTTCTGTAACTTTTCCTGGCTTGTTTTTCAGCTTCTTCAGTTTTTCAGTTGTGGGCTTTGGTTCATAGACAGCTCTCATTTTTAACAACAAACTCAGTCTTCACCTATGAACTATTGAAGTAATCAATCTAAACACACAGACACACACCTGAGCAACAAGAAGTACCTGTCAATCACCTGTATTAGTCACACTGTTTCTGATCAACTGAAAAGGTTTAGAAGTAAAGATCACAGGAAATGATCTGCGTCTCATAGGGTTAGGGTTAGAGTTAGGTGTCAGTGTCTTCAGTGGATAGCAAACAAACAAACAGAAATAATATTTACACATGCTCATGATCAGGATTTGATTTCTGATCTGCTACCACCTTGTGGTCAGTGTTGGTATTGCACATAGCAGCAATAACACACTGTTACATAAATAAACTAATTACAAAACTCCTACTTGAAGAGCAAACTGTTTTTAATTGTAGTTTAATGAAGTACAAAGATTGAGAATGTTAATAATTTTTAATCCAAACTCGAATATTCAAAGGTTATTAAATATAAATGAATTATAGATCAGTGACCTATAAAAGAAATTAATTAATTATCATGTAAAGATCATTTTGATAAATAAGTATGTACAGAATTATGTCAGTGTCTCCACAGCTGAGTACATCACGAAGGTATTCAGCTCTTGATCATCTGTTATTCTGGACTTTTCTTCCTGTAAGACACAGCAGTATATTTCAGTATCTGAATCAGGTTGAGACTTTGTGAGTTTTCTTTAAGGTTAAACTCACTAACACATTTCACATCATGATTATTTGAACAGTTTGATTTGGATGTTTACCTTTTTAACTCTCTCTGCACTGTGAGCTGTAATTGTCACCTCAGTGAAAGTCACTTCCTCAAGTTTCTTTAGGAGCTAAAGAAAAAAAATCAGATTCATTGTCTTGAACAGGGGAAATGTACAAACTAAACTAAACACCGGAACAGAAAGATGCATTTTCTGACCTTGTTGTTTTTCCTTTTTAGCCAAACCCACACAAATCCTGTTAGTATTAGTAGCAGGAAAACTCCAGCTGATATCAGGACAGGAAGCAGTGAAGGAGAACCATCAGATTTGTCTATGAATATAATGATATAATCAACAATATGTCTGACCAATCAGATCACTCCATCATGAATATTCATTATTCTTTTCTTAACTACAGTAAAGTGATGAGAGTTTAGACTCACTGACGTACCTGAGACGTAACAGAGCTGTGTGATGATGAGAGAAGTTGTTTTATTGCTGACAGGGTTTGCAGACACACAGATGTAAGTGTTAATGTCATTGTGTTGTATTTGAAGTGGGAGATTGAGGGGAACACTGAGATCTGTGTTATTGGTGATGGAGATTCTCTCATTCTCTCTGTACCAGGATAACTTCACATCTTCTCCATTCTCCACAGAACCCAGGAGGAAACACGACTCTGTTGAAATCACACTTCGCTTTCCTCTTTCATTTATTATTACTGGAGTTGATACTGGAGCTAAAAACACAAACACATTAAATACTTTAGTCACATGAAGCAGAATGAAAGCCACTGTTTAATTCTACATCTTATCTGCTCAGACATTTAAACAGCAGGTCATCAGCAAAATTCTCACTCAGTGTAGATAATTTTCCAGAATTTTTTTCACAGCCGGTTTCCCAGTTTATTCCTCATGACTCCGAGGTGTCTCAGTGTAATTATGAAGTTATGAGACTGAACACGGACATGAAGGAGACATGAAACACTTTTACTCACCATAAACACTGACACTGAAAGTCCTAGATGAGAGACGTCCAGTGATGACGTGTAATAAATAAACTCCAGAATCAGTTCTGCTGATGTTCCTGATGGTTAAAGCTCCACTGATTCTGTCCAGCTGCAGTCGCTCTTTAAATCTCTCACTGATGTCTGTAACAGTTTCTCCTTTAAACACCTGACTGTTCAATATCTTTTCCTCTGATTTCTCAGGTCCATAAAACCACAGAATCTGAGCATCCCTCTGAATCCCAGTTATCCCAGTATGGAGAGTTATAGTGGTTCCTTCCACTTCCTGCAGTGTGACCGTCTCGTCTCCAGCTTCACACAGTAAACCTGCATCACAGCTTCAGCTTCATCATTTCACTCACAAACTATACTGTGATGTGTGATTGTGAAGGAAAAACACAAACTTACAGCACAGCAGGAGAAGAAGAGTCCTGAGAGTCCTGATTTCTGCTACAATATTCACCAGCATGTTCCTGTTTCTCCTCGACGTCATTATCAGTGAAGAACGTTGTGTTCAGTGCAGTTGTGTTGCTGCTGTTCACGACCTTCCCTTACTGTTAGTTTAGCGTCTTTACTGTCCCACATTCATCAGAGCGCTGGGCGGAAGTCCTGTCTCAGTGTGTTCAGTCTCTACACGCTCACTACACACTTTTCTCTCACCAAATCTAGACATGTGATTGATATGAAACGTTTTAGATCTATTTAGTACAAATAAGGTTTAAAATTCTCTCCTTTTTTTTGATTAAATTACATTTAAAAGATCTAAGAATTCTAACAAGTAAGAGTGTAATTTCAGTAAAGTTCATTAGAACTGAAGGCTGAAGTGATCATAAGGGGACACTTCAGGGGATCATTTGTACACCCTCAGGTAGCCATGATGTCACAGGTTTCATTCTTATATGTGAAATTTTAAGTGAGTATAATAATATTTTATATGATCTACTTCTGGAGATTTGTGTATTTGCCTTAACTTTTAGATTAGATTCTGCAGATTTTAGTACTTTAAAATTTCACAGGCCTTGTGTAAAAGTATGAAGTTATGATTTTGCAGTGTAGTCGTCCATCACCACTTCCCCTTTACTGTGAGATGGAGAGCTGAACACTGAGAACAAACCACAAACCTCTACAATAACTAGCACAACAGTCACTGTTTGTTATTTCTGTTCTCTGCTAATAGTTTTGTGTGTCTTTGGTGGTTGTTCATTAAAAACATGTGTGTTAAATGTGAATCTGTGTCTAATTAGCTGATCATTGTTCAGGTAAAAGGAAGGAAAAAACAGATTCTAAGGGAAACTTCTGGTTGACACCAAATAGTGCAAATAAATGATAAGCTTTGTTCAATATGATGAAGGGTGCCAATAATTCTGACCCATACACAATGTTTGCAGCATAAAAAAAACACAGTTTAACATTCATAACATTATTAGCCCAGTTTAGGCTGTGAAATGTCTTTAAATGACTCTTGTAGATCCGATTCACTTCAAAGATTCATTTAAAAAGATCCGTTTGTTTGGATTCAGCACGTGACTAGAAACTTCTGGAAGATTCGCAAATAAAATGCCTGGATGTCTGATCATGATTTACTTTATGCTCTGCTTCCACCTTGTGGTCAAACTCTGTATCTTACAAAGATGTGGGATTTCGGATCAAAATGCTGTGTGTACAAACATGGTTAATAGAAACTGTACCCTAGATGTGAGACAGGAATATTCCTGGGCTATAGTAAGGACAGCCCTATAATCCACAGACAATAAATGTGTCTAAACACAGACTAGTGATATTTAATAAGCAGAACAGGGCTGAACAACAGACACTAACTGATGACGACGATTAAAAATACAAAAACAAAAGACCTGATAGAGTGCAGGAGGGCCTGAGATTCATATCCTGGAACACAACAGAAGGGAAGTTATTATAGATGCAGGGCTCTCAAGTGTCACTTTCTCAAGCAGAAAAACGTACTATTTATCATATATTTAATAAGCCGCAGCGCCCAAAATGTATCTGTCCACACCGTTGTCTCTATGGAACCGGGCAGGAATAAAGCGCGGTTCACTGACAACACCTGCTCAGAACAAGTAGTCTAGGTCAGTGGTTCTCAAACTGGGGGCCCTGAGATGGTGCCAGGGGCCCCGGCTTTATGACATTTTATAAAATAATGAATGTATCATAAATTCTGTGTAATTAAATCTCAGAAAAAATAAATCTACTAACCAACAGCACTACATTGTATAATTTAATATGCTTTGTTTAATTCACATATTAAGTTTTGGAATGTTTTATGTCATAAATAAAGTAGGGATGCACTGTATACAAGGGTCGCACACCGAAAACGTTTGAGAAACCCTGGTCTAGGTCTAGTCATAAGTTCATTATCAAACAATGACTGACATTTTGACACATTAAACATCTCTCTCCCAATAGGCTTAATAATTTTATTAGCACAAAATAAATTAGTGTATTGCATCGTCTGTGTTAAAGGTCCCTTTTAAAATCGTGTCATAATTAATATCCTGGCCATGGATACATTAATCATTGCATCTGTCTTTCAAAGATGTCAACTAAAAGGTGACTAAGCATTCTGTCATCCGCCATGAGAGGAAAACCCCCTAAAAGGCCAGGTTACAGGATGCTGACCCAGAGAAGGTGGTGAAAAGGGTATTATTGTGTTTGGGTGGGGGGTTGGAGATGTCACTCTTAACTGTCGTCAAAACCTCACACACAAACCATTGTGATGAAGTACACACTGCAAATTACATATATTACATACATTTGGGAAGTCGTGGCCTAATGGGCAAGGCACCGAACACCCCCAACTGCTCCCCAGGCTCCGCAGCATAAATGGCTGCCCACTGCTTCGGGTGTGTGTTCACGGTGTGTGTGTGGGTTCACTGCAGTGTGTGTGCAATTTGGATGGGTTAAATGCAGAGAACAAGGATGGGGGGGTGGAGATGTCACGCTAGCCTGTCTTAAAAACTTGAGAGCCATCATCGTGAATACGAAGAGGACTCAATTAGACATTGAACATTTTATTTGAAAGTAAGCTTCAACCGAGCATCCTTTTTCTTAAGGTTAGTTCAAACTGTTCAAAACATTTTTGTTTGCCTGCAGAAATAGAATTTCGTTTACTCTGTAGCAGTTCATTGATTTCATAAATGCAATACACTACAGTTTTTTCTATACTTTTCATAAAGGTAAAAATTATATATGCAGCGTTCTCTTCATTTTAGATGTCAAAGGAGTTTTGTGGCTCCCTGTGTTTTTTTTTCCGTGGGAAACGGAACCAAATGGCTCTTTGAGTGTTTAAGGTTGCCGACCCCTGCTCTAACCGATCAGTTAGGGAGTTTTGTTATTTGTCTAGTTAAACTCTTTCTGTTTAATGTACAGTTTATCCTGTTGTACAGTGAAGGTGTAAACTTACAGTGGTGCAGGTGAAGAGTCCTGAGTTCTGCTGAAATATTAAGTAGTTTCAGAAGCCATAGTAACAGTTTCTCCACTCATTTTTCCTTTTGTCCTTTCCATCAGTATCACTGAAGTATATTATCTACAGTTCACCACTCACTTGTATGCTGCGTTTAAAACACGCCACATTTTGTTCCCTGAGCTTTATTTTTGGACAGGATTACTGAAAGTATTTGAATCTGTGCTGCTCCTATCACTGTATGGTGTAACATGACCTCTGGGATTTGGAAGTATTTATAGCACAGAGAAGTAATGACTTAATAGTATTCACACTAACTGCTGTCAGCCTGGGTCCCATTTTCAGTCTTAGTTTCTTCTTCATAAAATCACTTCAGGAAGATTTATAAAATAAGATATTTAAAAAATGTCACTCTTTAAAACTTGAGAGCCCTGTAGATGATACAGATGTGTCAAATAAAATTAAGTTACAGACAAGTTAGTCGTAGATGAGAATTTTAACAGGAAAGATTCAAAATCAAAATGATCATGGTCAGGGGCAGTCATGGTTCATGGTCTAGCCCCCCTCCAACCCCCTGTCTGTGATCTCAGCCACACTGTCTAAAACTAGTATACTTTTTTACTTTCAAAAATAAAAATTACGTTAAAAAGAAGGACATGTCGTCGATGGGAAAGAAAATTATTTATCAGTTTGATCCAATTTTTTACTTTTCTTTTACGCGCGTGCATTGTGGTCTTTCAAAAGTGCATCATCAGCTGTCTGCTTTATTTGAACGGAGAAACGGAAAGCCGCAAAATATCTTGTGAGTATATTTTCTTTTATTAATGACTGCATTCATTGGACACACAGTTTGTAGAGAATGCACACATACATGAACTGATTTGATTCAAAACTAGCATCATTACATCATGCATAAAGTTGGTGTCCACTTTTGCCATTTTAAATAATACCATAACTTTTGGCTTACTATGTAGTCATATAATATATAATATAAAACTCTTCTTGTTTTAAATTCTCACAGAGGGATAAAACCCCCCTAAAGATGAAACCCTAGAACCGCCCCTGGTCATGATCATGCTTCCCGAACACCGACAGCGAGACGGGATGCACAAATTTCCAGGGATTTCAGAACAGCGTAACAGATATTGCGTCATAATTAGGCATTAGGCAAATGTGGCCTATTTAATAACGTAACCCTAACCGTAGTTTTTGGTTGTTGTTTTTTTGTTTTCTAAAATAAATCTAGTTTTAAAAAAATAAAAAAAACTGAGCAGCAGCAGCAGAGACATTCAGCACTAAGGCCAGTGAGGTAAAGTGCATTACTGTTTATTTACACTATAGAACTAGATTTGTAAAGTTCGTCACGACAAACTTTAATGTTGCTTTGATGAAGTTTTTGCTAAAAATGGTGATTTTTGGAGGCGACCGGATATAAAGGTGCAAGGGCGTAAGTTTGATTTTGACATAAATGGTTTGGACATAAATATAATTATTCTGCAGAGCCGCATTGTCACAAAAGTACAAAAGCTTATCGCTTTTTACTCGACTTGAACAATAATTAAAATAGTATTTTTTTGTGCCATAACTTTATTTATTAAGGTTACGCAGGTCAAAAACGACAGATATACAATAGCAGGGGCGTAGATTACACGGGGACATGTCCCCCGCACTTTTTATAGAAAGTAAATTTGTCCCCCTCACTTTTTTAGTGGAGAATTGTGTTCACCACATATTGAGGTTTTAATGGAGCAATGTATATAAATGCAGAGTGATTTAAAATTCAAAGAGACAAGAAAGTTTAAGATAGTCTATACATGACGTTCAGTCACTCACTTGTCACATCATCATCACACGCCACAGTACTGTAGCTCGAGTCGCACCCGCGGTCCAGCATTCGGTTACGATGAGCTCAAAGCGGGGGAAAAACGCTTCACTCATTTTTTATAAAAATGTCAAGCAGTGTAAGTTGGCATATAGTATCCGAATTGTGTGCACAATGTTTAGTAACTCTAAACATTGCTATTGTTGCTATTGTTGAATAATTAGCAAGTTTTAATTTAAAGGATTATAAGGAAAAATAGCTGCTTTCACAAACGTTATATAAACTCTTTTATAACGTATTTTGTTTTAACAAGTGTGTTATCAAAACCCTTCAAATAAGAATAAAGATAATGACCTGAGATTTTACAGCATGTTTAACTCTGACAATTCTACATAATATCAAGTATGTGTCACTGTATGTACACGACAGAGACGAGAACGACGAATAGAAAAGAACAAAATGAAGTATTATTTGAATGTGCAAGTATCCATTACTGTGTGCCATGTACTGTGCATACACAAAATACAATTTGAAATATGTAAACAATACACCAAAGTACCAATGTGTACCTTAATGTACAACTATACATTTTTGGGGTTAAATAAGGTACAAAGATGTCCTTTTAAGGGTACTGTCCCAGTGACTGTTCTATTTCTTTCTTTCTGTTTTATAATCATATATAATCATAACACATATAAAGCATGATTAAAAAAAATCATGATTAAAAATAAAACCTGTCATTTACACAAGGGTTAACTGAAAGAAAAAAAAACAGATAACACTAGACATTTCGTTTATACACTTGAACCCCAATGAAGCACCATGACCTGGAAATGCATTCCAAAAAAGATACAAAATAAAAGTCAAGTCAAAAGTATAGTGCACTTACATATATTTATATATACTATATAATTGGTAACTAGCCACATCATATAAACTGAGAGCTTAGTGTTTACTGTGACTTGCTATATTTGAACAAGCCAAACACATGTCTACGTTTGTCTTTACCAGAAATAAACTTCTGGCATATTTGTTTCACATCGATTTTGTCCAGTTTGTCCTGGTGGACATGGCAAACAGCAATACTGTTCAGTCTCACTTGAGTCATTGTTGTTCTGAGCCATGTTTTTAGTCTTCGGAGAGCATTAAACTTCTTTCAGCCTCAGCTGATGACACTGGGACCACTAAAAGCAGCCTGACAAGGGTTTCAACTTGACCAAACAGGCCTCTCAATTCAACTGACATTCCTCTTAGAATATTAACCACTTCAGTATTAGATCTAAAAGTGTTTTTATAGACTTGACATTTCCAGACTGTTGGCTTAATGTCCCTAGCTCATGGACCCACTGCAAGGCATCTCGTATCACAGGACTGGCTAGGCATGCAGATTGTGTGATCAAGTTAAGACAATGTGACTCACAATGCACATACTGTATAAAGCCAATGGCTGCTGTCTCTTTAGCTTTGCTGGTGCTCCAGAATGTCTTCCTTCTCCACTTTCATTGTGCAGGGAAACATGCTTTCTGTCTGTGCGTATGACAATAAACACTTTGAATCTTGAATCTTGAGGCAGTTTTGCCCCTTTTCCACCGAGACAGTTTGAGTGCTGGTTCGGAGCCAGAGCCTAATTTAGAACCAGTTCTTTCTGTTTCGACCGCCAAAGCACTGGCTCTGAACCAGGAAAAGTGGTTCTTAAGTAGCACCAAAACGTTGTTGGTCTAGACTTAAGAACCGCTTTCGTCAGGGGCTGTGGGCAGGGTTACTGTTAGAAAAAATGAGAAAGGCAGCAGCAATAGACAATGGATGCGCAAACTAAAAAACAGTTGTCCGTTGATGAAATCAACTGCCTACTTGCATGCTGGTCCTTGGCAGAAGTCCAGAGGAAGTTGGATGGAGCTACTGTACAAGAACAAAACACGTGTTACAGCAAATTCAGCGTGAGATGGCTGCAGCGGGGTTCGACAAGAGTGTCAGACAAATTAACAACAAGCTTAAAAAATTAAAAAAGGAGTACAGAGACCAAAAAAAGGAGCTCAGTCGAAGCGGCAGTGATCGACAATGTCGTAATCTACATTTTGATGTTCTCGACTCTGTCCTCGGCGACAGACCAGCCTTCCAGGTTACCGGGGCACTGAACTCCACAACAGTGATCCTCGAAGGAACGGCGGATCATTTGCTTGAGAAAAGTCACAATACTGAGTGTCACAATACTAAAAGTTCTATTTTACACTTCTTTTGTCTCCGGGCCAGCTGTTTGGCTGACCTCAACATATTAGTGAGAAAGACAAAGCCAATCAAACAGCGATGTGGGTTAGAGAGGCAGGACTCAAAAAAGGCAAAGGCCAATCCTTTTAGAGAGGTGAGTTACAGAGGTGGGATTCATTGCAGGGGGTAAATCTGTTAACCGTTTGTGTTCCACAAGTTATTTTTTACAGGACTCCGTTGTAAAATATTTTCATCTTATTTAATGATTCCTGGATAAATGTTAAATGAAATAAGTAAAAAAAAAAGCACAAGACACAGACGGACATCAGTGGTTATGTATAAATATATATAGGGTTGGTCGAATTATTGCTAGGGACAGTTGAGTGTTGACATGTCCCTACCGTCCCTACCCAAATCGACGCCCTTGTAAAGGTGTTTGAGGAAGTGGACAAAAAGCTGGTAAAATCTTTATTTCGCAATAAAGCTGTCTTAAATAAATTTTAAATAAAGATTTAAGACCGCTGGGGTGCAAATACTTTTAATTAATTAATTTATTTTTGTGCAGAACAATAACAATAACAATATGCATACAGAGGAGCACAGTGTGTTTGCATTACATTCATAATAACATTACATTCATAATAACATCAAAGGAAACAACAGAAAAAAAAAAAAAAACTTTACAGTGAAAAAAAACTTACAGAGTTAAAAAAAAAGGTTTTGTTTGGTGAGATCTATATATGTTTGTCCAGCAAGTGGCAGTAATGTAATGGCTGGGCATTGTTAAAAACCTGTGAAGAAGAGCTTCATTTCAGGAATCCCATGTACACTTTTCCATAAACACTCCAATGTATTAGCTGTTGTTGCTGTAGTTACCGGATAGACATCAATCCACTTAGAATGAGCATCAGTTAGAAATAAGAACATTTAAACCCAGAAATGGACCTGCATATTCCATATGAATTCTCCTCCTGAGTTGTCTGGGCCACTACCATGGCTGGTGCCCTTGCAGGGGCTTTTTTCTGCACCTCAATATCAGCATCCAGTTTCAGCCACCAAATATAACACCTTCATTTTTGACATACACGGGTGGAACTGATGCAGCTGCTCCAACAAACTCAAATGTCCTTGTACTGGAATAAGAACACAGGCTCCCTCAGCACACATCCATTCTGAACTCTGAGCTCTTGCTGTCTTTACTTATAAAATATAAATTTAGATGAATTGTGATCAGGCCAGCCTTGTTCTGTTCTTCCTCTGGTTCTTCCTCAGATTGTTGCAACACAGGAGAGACGACTGAGGGCATCTGCATTTCCATGATCTCTCCCAACTCTATAAGAAATCACATACTCATATGCTCCCAACATTATTGCCAACCTTATAATTTGTTGAGATGCCATTTGAGGTACAGCCTTTCATTCATTTAGAGAGTAAAGGTTTGTGGTCAGTACAGATTACGAATTTACGTCCATACAGATATTTATGGAATTTTTTTAACTCCAAACACAACAGTCAATCCTTCTTTCTCTAGCTGTGAGTAGTTCATCTCTGCTTTTGTAAGGGTCCTGGCCACAAATCCAATGGGTCTTTCAGTTCCATCTTTCACACGACGTGCTAACACAGTTCCCACACTGTATGCCACCACGAGTCTCAGTGTTAATGTAAACACACACACCACCACCATGAGTCTCAGTGTTTGATGTAAATACACACATCACCACGAGTCTCACTGTTGATGTAAACACACACACCACCGAGTCTCAGTGTTGATGTAAACCCCCACACACCACCACGAGTCTCAGTGTTGATGTAAACACACACCACCACCAGTCTCAGTGTTGATGTAAACACACACACACACCACCACGAGTCTCAGTGTTGATGTAAACCCCCACACACCACCACGAGTCTCAGTGTTGATGTAAACCCCCACACACCACCACGAGTCTCAGTGTTGATGTAAACACACACACCACCACAGCTCTAAATGAGGTGATCCCGTCCAGCTGAATGGCGGCGTCTCTGAGCCACGTCTCCGTGAAAACAAACATGCAGCAGTTTCTAAACTCTCGCCATGTAGCACATTCGAGTCAGATGTAGTCCAGTTTATTTTCCAGGGAGCAAACATCAGAGAGTAGAATTAGGTTTTAGCCTAGGGTTTGTTTTTAGCCTAACATGGATACCTGCCTGCTTACTGCACGTGAAAAGGGAGGGTGAACAGGGACGGTGAACAGGGTGTAGAGTAGAGATGCTAGTGTTCAAAATGAGGGTTGAGGATACCTGTTTTCCTGCAAGTGGAGGTGCAAATTCCCAGCTCACTGAGCTTAGTGATCAGTACAGTGGGGAGAACTGTATTGAGCACAGAGCTAAAGCCAATGAACAGCATTCTGATGTAGGTGTTGTTTTTATCAAGGTGGGTGAGGGCTGAATAAAGAGTCGTGGAAACTGCATCTTCTGTCAACCTGTGGACCATCTTCTGTCGACCACCTTCAGGCAATAGGCAAACTGGTGTGGGCCCACAGTGAGGTGACTCAGAACCAGTTTCTCAAAACACTTCATAACAATAGGGGTGAGTGAAACTGGACGAAAGTCATTCAGGCAATCGGCAGCTGAGTGCTTAGGAACTGGTATGATGTATGATGTAGACTTCAGGCATGTAGGAACTGTGGCTTGGGCCAGTGACAGGTTGAAAATGCCAGTGAAAACTTGTGCCATTTATCCAGCACATGAGAACTCGTCCCGGTATGCAGTCTGGACCAGCTGCCGTGCGTCCATTGTTAAGAGTGAAAGTGAACTGTGAGCAGTAGAAGAGTCAATGATTGAGGTGAAATGTCCTATGCCTTGATCGAAACGAGCAAAAAAATGATTGAGTTCATCCGTTAGGAAGGCACTGCTGGTTGGTTGAGATTGAGGGGTCGGTCTGTGATGGTCTGGATTCCACATGTGTCTGGGGTCAGAGTTGTGGAAGTGTTCTTCTACAATATATGGATTTTGTATGTATGTCTGGCTTTTAAATGCCTCTTTTCAGGTTGGCCCTGGCTCTGTAGTCCTTTGTGTTGCCAGATTTAAAAGCAGCATCTCTTGCTTTTAACAGGAGGCGGACTTAATAATAATAATAATAATAATAATAATAATAATAATAATAATAATAATAATAATAATGTTTATTACATTAGCACCTTTCCCAAGCTCAAGGACGCTTTACAAGGTACAGTATTTCAAGACAGATGAAATATAGTGCAACATACATATACATATTTGTCGGACATTTGCCCAGGACGAAGGACTCTACATAGTACACGATACATACACCACATTTCAGAAAAATTAAGGACTCCTAATACATATGCATTTACTGATAGTGAAGGTTGAAAAGGTGGGTCTTAAGCCTTGATTTAAATTCAGACAAAGTGGTGATGGTTCTGAGTGCAATGGGTGGGGAGTTCCATAGTGTTGGAGCAATGACAGAAAAGGATCTGCCACCCACAGAGGATAACCGGTATCTAGGAATACAAAGAAGTTCAGAATTTGAAGACCGGAGTGATCGTGAAGGTTCATAGGATGAGAGAAGATCGGAAAGATGGGGGGGGGGGGGGGGCATTTAGTGCCTTATAAGTGAGCAGTATGATTTTACATTAACAGAATCTGGTTGACAGGCAGTATATAACTGAATATCATCAGCATAACAATGGTAACTAAAACCATGTCGACGAATGAAGTTGCCAAGCGGCTGAATGTAAGGAATGAATAGCAGTGGGCCAAGAACAGAGCCCTGTGGGACACCCTGTTTAAGTAAGACAGTAGGGGATTTGGAATTGTGTATGGAGATATGATATTGCCTGCCCGTGAGATAAGAGGAAAACCAGGATAGTGCAGAGCCTGATATGCCAAATTCCGCTAAGCGGGAAAGTAATATTTTATGACAGACAGTATCAAAGGCAGAGCTGAGGTCTAATAACAGAATTATAGAGAGACTACCTGAGTCTCCAGTGAGTAAAAGATCATTAACAACCTTTACTAGCGCGGTCTCCGTGCTATGCTGTTGGTGGAAGCCAGATTGAATAATATCGAAGAGGTTGTTACCAGCTAGGAATGACTGCAGCTGAGAGGCCAAAGCCTTTTCCATAATCTTCGATACAAATGGCAGGTTGGACACAGGGCGGTAGTTGGATAAGTCTGCTGGGTCCAGATTAGTCTTTTTGAGTATGGGAGTAACAGCAGCAGTCTTAAGTGACACAGGTACAGTAGAGGAGATAAATGACATATTAATACCATGCGCAAAATATCATGGTATTGGGTCGGGTTTAGGTGACGTTTGGAGCTGAGCGGCTGCGAGCGGCAGTGGTGTTGTAGCTTTGGTGGAGAGAGAAGGTGTGTATCGCTCTTCTCTCTGTTCACCGGTACTTTGTCATGTTTAACAGTGCTTGGTGTACGAGTATATTGTGTTTGCTCAAATTTAACCCACAAATTAGCAAAAATGAGCACGAAACAGACGTCATTAGAAAGTTAGAAACTCTGCCGGTGTTCTGGATTAAAGTCATGGCGGAATACCCTGAGATTGTCACCACAGCACTTAAATCCCTATTGCTTTTTCCGACATGCTATCTGTGTGATGCGGGGATTTCTGCAGTGACGGCAACCGATACAAAACAACGGAATAAACTGGACATAAGCAACACACTTCGGGTGTCATTGTCTCCTATTACCCCAGATGGAACCGTCTAGTTGCAAAGAAACAAGCTCAGGGTTCTCATTGATTTAGTGTTGTAGTGAGTTAAAAAGGCATGTTTAAATACAATTAAATTAAAATTATTCATTTTAATTTAATTGTATAGCCCGCACCCCCCAACCCCAGCGGGCCGCGGTAAAATTATCAAACATTGACCGGTCCGTGGTGAAAAAAAGGTTGGGGACCACTGGTTTAGTTGGTCTGTAAATTAATATATGTACAATGGGATGTTTGATACCAAGCTTCATAACCATGTACTCAAATGTCGTGATATTGTAAAAAAACAACAATTCAGAGACAGTTAATGACGCACGAAAAATGACAGCAAGATCACGCCCTTTACCAGTTGTATGTGGTTCTGACATATGTCGGTATCCAATGGGGTAAGCAGATTCAGGTGGATGAAATCATCTTGTACCTGCCAAGTCTCTGTGAGAAATAACATATCAAATATATGGTCAACTTTTAGCTCATTCATATAGGTGCCTTTGTCTGAGATAGATCGACAATTTAGAAGGGCACAGTGTGTATTTGTTCCACTGACAGTAGGGGTATGCTTAATCACAGAGTCAGTCATATCAATGTTGACAAGGGAGCGATGTCGATTATGAGAACGAGCCAACTGTTTCATAGCCCTGCTACTAGACCAGATAGAGGGGATCGCAGACGATGATGACTGATAAAGGACGTACTGTATCTCCTGGAAGAGTGATGTAAATATCTTGGGCGACGAGGAAACCAGATGAGCGGCAATAGTCATACGTCACGGGGTCAAGGCACCAGTGCCCGTTAAGAGCCATTAGCTCGCAGGGCCTGTATTCGATTTCCATATGAGCGTTGAAACCAAAAATAGCCAGAGATAGAATAGTAAATCCCAGAGACTTTAATGTGTTGAAAAGAGCCATGGAAAAGTCAGCCGACAGTATTACCGCATTAGCCAGAACCGAACCCAACCCAACATCATCAAAAGCACACGGAAAGGGAAGCTACCTGACCAAACAGTATGCTAACAGACAATCCACAAGTAGAGTGTTAACTCACCTCATAGTTAGTCAGATCGATGGAGAATCAAGAGGGCAGAGGGCTCGCGATAAACTAGAAACCAAACTTTTCCTGCCGCTAAAAAAAAAACCAACTCTTCAACACGGCGTAAGGCAAAAGATATCCAAACATATGGAAATTCCTCAGATTGGGAAGTAATCCAAACAATAATTCCGAAATGTGAATTAACACAGCAGGCAAACAAAACTAAACTAAACAAAACAATAACCCAGCATGGAGCGGCAGCTAGATGCGCACAGCGTTCCAAACCGGAACCAGAAGCGATGTACTCTGTTTGCTCTTCAGAGTTTAAGTTCTCTGTTTGCTCTACAGACTTCAGAGTTCTTCCATGGCTTCTGATTAGTAAAGCATTTCATGTGTTTAATTCCAGTGACATTGTCAATGCACGTGTTGATATGGTACAAAACAGATGATGTGTAAATGTACATGTCAGTGTGAGAGTCCAATGTGGACTGTGAGGCAGATATGTTCCAGTCAGTGTCCTGAAATTGTTGCTGTAGAGATGAAATGGCTCCTCTGGACATAACTTTACTGTCCTCACTGCTGGTTTCACCCGTTTGATCAGTGGTGTGTGTTTGAGTAGCATGAAAAAAGAGAGGTGTTTAGACTGACCCAGGTATGTTTGTGTATAGCTGATCCAGTGTGTTATCCCCTCTGGTAGAACAGGAGATATTATGATGACATTATGGTAGTACCGATCTCAGGCTGGAGTGGTTGAAATCTCCAGCAACGATGAAAGCTCCTTCAAGATGTGCAGACCAATTATATTTTCAGGATGTAAAACCAATTACATTTTCAGGATGTGAACTTCAGAAGAGCACAGAGTGACCACTCTCTGCTGAACATCGACGGATCATCTGTAGAGATCTTCAAGAGCACCAAATTTCTTGGTGTTCATCTAGCAGAGAACTTCACCTGGTCACTCAAGACCAGCTCCATCACCAAGAAAGCCCAGCAGTCTTTCTACTTATTACGAAGGCTGGGAAAGGCACATCTCCCTCCCCCCGTCCTGAATACTTTTTACCGAGGGAAAATTGAGAGAATTCTGAGCAGCTGCATCACTGTCTGGTTTGGGAACTGCACCAACAGCTGAGAAGATCATTGGTGTCTCTCTTCCCTCTATCATGGACATTTACACCACACGCTGCATCTGCAAACACTAACCAACACTAACCTGTGAACGCAATTCATCCTCTGCAAATGAACCAAAATGCAGCTGCACGGCTTGTTTTCAACCTGCCAAAGTTCTCGCATACCACCCTGCTGCTGAGATCCCTCCAGTGGTTTCCGGTAGCTGCAAGCATCAGATTCAAAGCACTGATGCTGGCCTACAAAGCTAAAAATAGACCAGCTGCCTCTTACCTAAAAGCCGTCATCACTCCTCAGACTGCACCCCACACCCTCCGATCTACAGCACTGCTCCACTGGTTCCACCATCTCTCAGGGTAAGAGGCAAGTTTACTACAAGACTCTTCTCTGTTCTGGCACGTCTGGCAAATGCTGTAAATGTAAACAGCATTGTGGACCCCACACACACCTCACACACACTTCACCCCACACACACCTCATATAACACTGTGTTCATTCTAGTATTACTGCACACAATATTGTCTGAACATACAGTATTTACACTGCGCTGTTTCTGTTTATTGTCTTTTTTGTATTTTTTGTATTGTCTTTTAATTTTTTGTCTGCACTGTCTTGTCTGTCTTATTTGTCTTGTCCTACACTGTGTACACCAGGTTACACAGGTACACTTTATGTATCTAAGACTAACTTACTAAGTCCTTATAGCCCTGTGTGTATTTTATGGTACACCCTGATCCTGGAGAAACGTTGTCTCATGTCACTGTGTACTGTAACAGATGTATATGGTTGTAATGACAATAAAAGTTTCTTGACTCTTAATTGTACTCTTTGCACTTCTGGTAGATACCAAACTATAGTTCATTATTGTGTACCTGTACATGTAATGACAATAAAGGTCTGTCAGTCTGTCTGTCTGTCTGTCTATCGATCTATTTAAGACATTTAATTTAGCCAGCTAACATGTCACTTTTTTGAATGAGAGAATCTCCATCACCAATAACACAGATCTCAGTGTTCCCCTCAATCTCCCACTTCAAATACAACACAATGACATTAACACTTACATCTGTGTGTCTGCAAACCCTGTCAGCAATAAAACTTCTCTCAACATCACACAGTTCTGTGACGTCTCAGGTACGTCAGTGAGTCTAAACTCTCATCACTTTACTGTAGTTAAGAAAAGAATAAAAAATATAGCTGCAAGCAGCGATGGCGGCCCTCGCACGTTTTTTTAATCGCTATACGATGCCTCCCAGAAAACAATGCACGGTGGGCAAGTGCTTCAAGTGGGTAATTATCAGTGGACCTTTTTTGGGGACTGTAGGTAAGTGAAACCCTACATTTTAGACAAACGGGGGTGCTATTGAGCCACTTAAGAGACACACCTTTGTCTGACCTTTTTGTCCACACTTAACAGCCGACAAATGTGATGTATGTGTAAATTTCAAGTTACTCTAAGCACGCCAAAAGCCTTAAATATGCTTGAGATAAAAGTAAATTTTGACACGATGCCATAGCAACAGTGTTTGAGATCAAAACTCTGTTCGCAATTTCGCATCTCCAATATATAGTAAATACTTCATCAGTACTTCAGTGATCTGTAGTTTACTTCAGCACAGGTCTTAGTGTGTGTTGTATAAACTCTGTGATAGACTTTTATGTTATACATCAACACATGATCTATATTTTTATAAGAAATACAAACTTATTGAAGTAACTGATTAAAATTTCTTTACTTTTTTGTTTTTTAATAATAAACTGCTTACATTTATGATTATATCTTAATTTGTACAGATGATTGTCCCTATTCACTTCTTCCTGCTCTGGTATCTGTTGGACTTTTTGTGTTATTAATTATAATATTAATAATTGCGGGGATTCGGCTGAAGAAGAAAAAACACAAGGCAAGTAATGAATCTTTCTGTTCATGTGTTTAGTTCAGTTTTTATATTTAAAAAAAATAAAAAATATATATATATATACATTTTGTTCAGTTCAGTAACATTTAATCCGATTAATTTTTCTTTATTTACAGAAAATCCTGATGTACTGACTTCCTCTGATGCGAATATCATCACTCACAGTGCAGAGAGAGATAAAGATTGAAAAGTTGTGGGGAAAATAATTTGGTATAAAATCACAGGAGTGATAAAGTCTCCTCCTGATTCAGATAGTGAAATATACTGCTGTGTTACAGGAAGAAAACTCCACAGTAACGGATGATGAGACCCTGTGGTGTATTCAGACGTGAGGAGATCCAAATAATTCAACACATCTCTATATGATATAAAATATTTTATGTTTTTGCACTTTTCATGTTCTGTCATACGTCAGAGTGACGCACTCGAGGGAAAGCTTTCTTCACTTTAGCTTCACTTTCTTCGCTTTAGCTTCACTTTATCTTCACATGCTTATAGACATAGACAATTGGCTAGTGTTGCTGTGAATGACCAGAGACAGAGTATATGCCCCTCTCACCCCGAGAGCATGGCCAGATTTGCCCTCTTAACTGGACACCTTGATGATGAAGGTACAGGAGCACTTTTTGTGTCTGGTTCCTCTCAAGTTTATCACTCACGTTGTCTCAGGTTGCTTTTCCTTCCCTCTGCTGCCTTGCCCTACCTCATTAGTGATGAATGTTAAGTGTCCAGACTTTCTCTACAGACTTGTGTAATATGGTTCAAATATATAATATAATGTCTTCCTGATGTTTTACAAACTAAAGTGCAATTCTGTAAAAATTGCTGCTTCCACCTTGTGGTCAAAATCAGTATTTTACACAACACTAAAAATGTGCTGATATTTTACATTGTTACGGCCTTTTTTATGTTTGTTCTCTGTTTTGGGAGGTGTCTGTGTTTCTGTGCAGGATGAACACCGATTGGTTACTGAAGGTTACCTGGTGCCACGCCCTGCCTGGTCAGCTGACTCCCTGCAGCCTATAAAAGCCACCACCACCTCTTCCTGCTTTAGCTTTTTGGCTCACTTGCTGTGTTTTGTGTTACTTGTTTGCTGCTAGTTAGTATTGTGTGTGAGTTGTCTGTGATATTAGTGTGTTTAGATATTCCTATTAATGCTGATTATTGCCTGTTCTTTTGGCTTTGACTCTGGATTGCATGTTTGTTCTTATTAGCTAACCTGCAAATATGTGAATATAGTATTATTGGGACAGCAGGGAGACGGATGCCATTTTTGTTTGAACCTTTTATTGGTTGTGTTTTTGTACAGGGAGTTAGGGAAGGAATTGTGTTCCTTTTTTTGTTTGTTTGCACAGTAGGGAATTTAAAGGGTACAACAATTAGTTGTTTCTGTTAGTTATTGTGGCCTTGTCGGCTCCTGAAGACATAACCCCAGTTGTACATGTGAAATTTGTTATTCTCATTAAAAATATTGTTTATTCCGTTACCTCTGTTTCCTCGTACCCTTTCATGTTGCACCTTCACCCCTAGACAGGGTGTAACAACATGCAGATTTTATTACATTTGCCTTATTACAAATGACATGAGCACGATCACCTGAACACATTAACACTACAAAGCTCTTACAGTAGGAGCACATAGACGTCCTTATATATGAATTACTCTGATTTATTTAGAATTCCAGCATGAGGATATTTTGACTTTAACACACACTCACTTTGTTAATTTACAGCAAAGATTTTAAATAAACACTAAAAAATATTTTATACATATATAACATTTATACATTATAAATAATGTTTGTTTCTATTTTTCGACCCTTCATATACAGTGAGCTTATAAATATAAAAACAGACAAAAAACATGAAGTCCTTAAAAAAAATTATGACACAAACATCACACCGTTATTTACGTGACCCAGAGAAGTCACAGTCAAATGAGTCCGAGGAGAGTCAGAGACTTACAGAGGGGTCACACAGGAGTCACAGCAAAGTCATAACAGAGTCACAGAGGAGTCAAAGCAGAGTTATGACATCAGTGAAAAGTCACAGCAGAGTGAGAGACACAGAGGAGTCACACACACCAGAGTGGAGTCACAGAGAAGACTAAATGGCTAATGTTAGAGTCAGAGAGGAGTCCTAAAAGAGACACAGAGGAGTCAGAGTAGAGACATAGGGGAGTCAGAGGTGGAGTCATAGAAAACTCAGATCCAGTCAGAGTTTTGGAGTCAGATATCTACTGACAGTGTGTACTGTAAACCATCAGACTGCACTCTCATAGGTGACCAGAGCATCTGATGGAGACAGAGTACCCTGACTAACAGCTGTAATAAACACACACACACACACACACACACACACACACACACACACACACACACACACACACACAGTGAGTAATTTTGAGAACCAAACCTCATTTTTCTCTTAAACTCTTTAAAGTCAATAACACTCACCTGCAATAACTCTGACATCATCAACCTGCTCCATTCATCTTTTCTGTAGCTTTTCCTGCCTTGTTTTTCAGCTTCTTCAGTTTTTCAGTTGTGGGCTTTGGTTCATAGACAGCTCTCATTTTTAACAACAAACTCACTCTTCACCTATGAACTATTGAAGTAATCAATCTAAACACACCGACACACACCTGAGCAACAAGAAGTACCTGTCAATCACCTGTATTAGTCACACTGTTTCTGATCAACTGAAAAGGTTTAGAAGTAAATATCACAGGAAATGATCTGTGTCTCATAGGGTTAGGGTTAGAGTTAGGTGTCAGTGTCTTCAGTGGATAGCAAACAAACAAACAGAAATAATATTTACACATGCTCATGAGCAGGATTTGCTTTCTGATCTGCTACCCCCTTGTGGTCAGTGTTGGTATTGCACATAGCAGCAATAACTCACTGTTACATAAATAAACTAATTACAAAACTCCTACTTGAAGAGCAAACTGTTTTTAATTGTAGTTACATGAAGTACAAAGATTGAGAATGTTAATAATTTTTAATCCAAACTCTAATATTCAAAAAATTATTAGATATAAATGAATTATGAATCAATGACCTATAAAAGAATTTGATTAATTATCATGTAAAGTTCTTTTTGATAAATAAGTATGTACTGAATTATGTCAGTGTCTCCACAGCTGAGTACATCACGAAGGTATTCAGCTCTTGACCATCTGTTATTCTGGACTTTTCTTCCTGTAAGACACAGCAGTATATTTCAGTATCTGAATCAGGTTGAGACTTTGTGATTTTTCTTTAAGGTTAAACTCACTAACACATTTCACATCATGATTATTTGAATAGTGTGATTTGGATGTTTACCTTTTTAACTCTCTCTGCACTGTGAGCTGTAATTGTCACCTCAGTGAAAGTCACTTCCTCAAGTTTCTTTAGGAGCTAAAGAGAAAAAATCTGATTCATTGTCTTGAACATGGGAAATGTACAAACTAAACTAAACACCGGATCAGAAAGATGCATTTTCTGACCTTGTTGTGTTTTCTTTTTAGCCAAACCCACACAAATCCTGTTAGTATTAGTAGCAGGAAAACTCCAGCTGATATCAGGACAGGAAGCAGTGAAGGAGAATCATCAGATTTATCTGTGTATACATATCAACAGTATATCTGACCGATCAGATCACTCCATCGTGAATATTCATTATTCTTTTCTTAACCACAGTAAAGTGATGGGAGTTTAGACTCACTGACGTACCTGAGACGTCACAGAGCTGTGTGATGATGAGAGAAGTTGTTTTATTGCTGACAGGGTTTGCAGACACACAGATGTAAGTGTTAATGTCATTGTGTTGTATTTGAAGTGGGAGATTGAGGGGAACACTGAGATCTGTGTTATTGGTGATGGAGATTCTCTCATTCTCTCTGTACCAGGATAACTTCACATCTTCTCCATTCTCCACAGAACACAGGAGGAAACACGACTCTGTGGAAATCACACTTGGCTTTCCTCTTTCATTTATTATTACTGGAGTTGATACTGGAGCTAAAAACACAAACACATTAAATACTTTAGTCACATGAAACAGAATGAAAGCCACTGTTTAATTCTACTTCTTATCTGCTCAGACATTTAAACAGCAGGTCATCAGCAGAATTCTCACTCAGTGTAGAAGATCATTTTCTAAGTTTATTTCACAGTCAGACTCCCAGATTATTCCTCATGACTCCTAGGTGTCTCAGTGTAATTATGAAGTTATGAGACTGAACACAGACATGAAGGAGACATGAAAAACTTTTACTCACCATAAACATTGACACTGAAAGTCCTAGATGAGAGACGTCCAGTGATGACGTGTAATAAATAAACTCCAGAATCAGTTCTGCTGATGTTCCTGATGGTTAAAGCTCCACTGATTCTGTCCAGCTGCAGTCGCTCTTTAAATCTCTCACTGATGTCTGTAACAGTTTCTCCTTTAAACACCTGACTGTTCAATATCTTTTCCTCTGCTTTCTCAGGTCCATAAAACCAAACTATATGAGCATCCCTCTGAATCCCAGTAATCCCAGTATGGAGAGTTATAGTGGTTCCTTCCCCTTCCTGCAGTGTGACCGTCTCGTCTCCAGCTTCACACAGTAAACCTGCATCACAGCTTCAGCTTCATCATTTCACTCACAAACTATACTGTGATGTGTGATTGTGAAGGAAAAACACAAACTTACAGCACAGCAGGAGAAGAAGAGTCCTGAGAGTCCTGATTTCTGCTACAATATTCACCAGCATGTTCCTGTTTCTCCTCGACGTCATTATCAGTGAAGAACGTTGTGTTCAGTGCAGTTGTGTTGCTGCTGTTCACGACCTTCCCTTACTGTTAGTTTAGCGTCTTTACTGTCCCACATTCATCAGAGCGCTGGGCGGAAGTCCTGTCTCAGTGTGTTCAGTCTCTACACGCTCACTACACACTTTTCTCTCACCAATGGAGACGTGTGATTGATATGAAACAACTTTTTTTTAGATCTATTTAGTGGAAACAAGGTTTTAAATTCTCTCCTCACATTTACAAGATCTACGAATTATAACAAGTAAGAGTGTAATTTCAATAAAGTTCATTAGAACTTAAAACTAAACTGAGTATAAATTTGTACATCTTCAGGCAGCCATGATGTGACAGGTTTCATTCTTATATGTGAAGTATTAAATGAGTATAATAAGATTTTATTTGATCTACATCTGGAGATCTGTGCATTTGCCTTGACATTTCGATTAGATTCTGCAGAGTTTAGTTTTTTAAAAATTTCACAGGCCTTGTGTAAAAGTATGAAGTTATGATTTTACAGTGTAGTCGTCCATCACCACTTCCCCTTTACTGTGTGAGATGGAGAGCTGAACACTGAGAACAAACCACAAACCTCTACAATAACTAGAACAACTGCCAGTCTGTTATTTCTGTTCTCTGCTAATAGTTTTGTGTTTCTTTGGTGGTTGATCATTAAAAACACATGAGCTACATGTGAATCTGTGTCTAATTATCTGATCTTTGTTCATGTAAAATGTAGAAATAAAAATAGACTTAAAACAAATCCATCCACCTCTGGATGACACCAAATAGTGCTAATAAATGGTAAAGTTTTGTTCATTATGATGAAGAGTGCAATTATTCTGACCCATACACAATGTGTGCAGCTTTAAACAAACAGCAGTTCATTTTTAACATCCTTAAGATTATTAGCTCAGTTTAGGCTGTGAAATATGTAACATGGATCTTTACATGTGTCTTAAATTAAACTGGACATTTTACTCATTTAGATCTGGTTAAATTCAAAGATTAATTCAAAAAGATTTGGTTGTTGGTTACAGAGTGTAAGTAGAAATTTCTAAAAGATTCTTAATAAATGCCTGGAAGTCTGAACATTTACTTTATGTTCTGTTTCAAACTCAGTATTGCACATAAAACATTAAAACTACAACAGGTTATGTATGTAACCCGGTTTCCTGAAAAGGTAACAAGACACTGAGTCATGGCTGACACTATGGGAATGCTCCTTGCCGAAACGGGGTCTGAAGCTCTGTGTGAAATCATGATAATCTATTGGCTAAGGAGCTCATGCGAAATAGTCTCGTTCCCTTCTCAAGGGACCGGGTAAAATACGTAACATGGTATAGATGCTGGGTCATGGCTGACGCTATGGGACCACCAATACCAATGACACCACACACCGGGAGATGTCTGTGACGCAAGTCGTAAAATGGCATAAACAAGCAGGGATCAGAGCATCATTAGCCCTATAAAACCCAGGAACCAAGGGTGGGGAGAGGTCCAGGTTATATAACCTGATAAGAATGATAAAAACTGTCCTGCTCTGCCAACATGTGGGACAGAAAGCCTAAAGAAAAGCAGAATGAGCAGCTAATAGCAGACCATTTCCAAGGTCAGAAACTCCTCCATGGCTGACTCCATTGGCTCAAAAGGAGACTTACCAGCCCCTGCATGACTACTGAGAGGTCCTAGGAGGGGGTCTGCAGGAAAGACACAGCCATCTGTCACTGCACAGAGAGGATAGGATTTACCCCAGGCACTCGAGCGATGAGCTTAAAACCTGAGAACCAGAACTCGGCAAAGCAGGTGCAGACTGTCTTGCTCTGCCAAGTTGTGGGGCAGAAGTCAGAAGGGCTTCAGAAAAACTGATACTCCAGCTAACAGCACAGCGATTCCTCAGGCCTCAGCCCCTACCTTAGCAAAAGCCTGCTCTCATGCACAATGGAATGCAAATCACTCTCAGCAAGATAAATTTGGTCTCTACCTAATGCAAGATCTGGTGCACCAATCTGAACAGAGGGCATGAGCACAGACTGTCCTAATGATTGATGCAGGGAATCACCAAATATAACATCTGAGTTTAAAGAGGAAGTGTATCAGTGGTATAAACACAGTCCCTGTCAGGTAATCGGTATGCTATGAAAGACAGGAGCTCCACCAAATGCCATGGGCAAGGCAGCCATCTAGGACCATTCCGCATCCCGAGAGGGAGGGATACATGGGTAGAGCCTTGTGACTATGACATGCTCTGAGAGTGGGACTCAAGGTGAGAACTGGGGTCCACCAACAAAAGAAGGGTATGAAGCCTGAGAAGCATAACCCTTGTGTTCATTTGTGGGATTGAAAAGAAAAATGACTGCTCCTGAGTCAGAGATGAAATGGTCTCTAGAGTAGTAAATCAAAGAAATAGTTTTGGGCACCAACGTCATGAGCCAAGCAGCCTTTGGCAGAGGGACATTGGTCTAGCCGGATGTCCTTTATGACTGAAAGGACGGAAACCCCATGAGGGAACCAAGAAATGCCAGCTGTGAGGCCAGAGGCTCGAATTGTGAGGGGAATATACCCTATGTCCTATTCTGCAGATGCGAGAAAAGTTCATCCTGGAGAAACAAGGCTTGGTCTTTGCCAACAACAGTGAGCAGCAAAACCTCAAACAAGAAGGATGGGAGACAAACTGGATTCTGTAGTATTATCCTACATTATACAGAACCCGCTGTGACACACCCTGCAGAAGCTTTCACGCTGCCAGGTGGTCTGAGAGAGGTGCTAGCCTCTCGCTGTTCACACTTAGCCTAGTGCCCTTAAACAAAAAGCTGGCAGGGGCTAATTCAGAAGAACATGACACATAAGGAAGCACCTCAAAGTCTGATGCAGACAATAATAATCCCACATTCAGTTCAGGAAAAATTGCAAAGTGAGCTCCCGTAGCCAAAACGAAGGAATTGGATTTAAGTGCTTGGCTGGAAAACAGACACAAAAGCGCACAACGTCAACGCACATTTTTTTAAGTTGCCTTCACCAGCATAAATGCCACTGGCTCTTTTAGGAAGCGATTCAGTGGCAGAACGCTCATCGTTGAACCCATAGAGTTCCGATATTTCTGATATTTCTGATTCTGATTCCCAATTCCAGTCGAAACGGAGACATTCGATTCAGCAAAAAGGACTCAACTGTCTCTTGATCCATTTCTGACCTAAACTGTAACCTCCACAACCGAAGCCGTTGCGCTGTCTTGACAGACACGGAACTCCAGCCTGGAATGCAGCCAAGTAAGAGCCGAGATTGTGAAGAGCAATTGCTTGCAATGCACACGATCACCTGCCTCGAGAGCCGACTGCTTGATATGATAATGAAGAAAAGACCCTAGACTCTATGGGAACACCCCGGCATTGGTATTGGTGTTCCCATAGAGTCAGCCATGACCCAGCATCTACACCAGGTTAAGTATTTTATCTGGTCCCCTGAGAAGGGAACGAGATGCTGCGTCGCTGGCCATACTCAGGGCATCCACTAGCGATTCCATCAGACAATAGTAGTTGGAGTAATGTGACTTAGAAGTCGTGTATAGTCTTGCTGTCTTGCTCCGCTTTGTCCCATGAGCTCCTTAGCCAATAGATTAGCATGATTTCACACAGAGCTTCAGACGCCGCTTACGCAAGGAGCATTCCCATAGTGTCAACCATGACACAGTGTCTTGTTACCTTCTCAGGAAACCAGGTTACATACATAACCTGTTGTAGTTTTAATTTATGTGCAGTACAGAGTTTGAAACAGAGTATAAAGTAAATCATGATCAGATATCAAGGCATTTATTAAGAATCTTTCAGAATTTTTTACTTACACTCTGTAACCAACAACTAAATATTTTTTACTTTAATTGAACCAGATCTAAAAGAGTAATATGTCCAGTTTAATCTGAGGGGCTTTTTACACCTGGTCACTTCATGCGTTTTCTGTGATCCGATATCTATCCGATCGTAAAAAGACCAGGCGTCTCATTTATAAAGCGTGCGTACGCACAAAACGGGGATGGAAATGTGCGTACGCCAGATCCCACGCAAAGGTTGTGATCTATAAAAAACAAACTTGACGGGAGAATGTGCGCACCTTTAAGCAAACTTTGAGCTGTGCATACGCACATTCTGGAGACAAAGGGAATTGGTGACACAGATGGTGAGGTCGTGAACTGAAGTTAGATTGTAGAAAATATATGTGGGAAGAACGATTATAAGAATTATTCATTCATTCATTCATTTTCTACCGCTTGTCCGAACTTCTCGGGTCACGGGGAGTCTGTGTCTATCTCAGGCGTTTAATTTATTTAATTTAATTTTCACTCCATTTCATACGTTATATCCACATTATCATGAAGATTGAATCCAACAGTGTTATTTGTGCCGATTGTTTTAGGCTATATACATCTAGTAACATCCAAACGTAATTCAAAATGTATTTAAAAAAATAATAATAATAATCAGCGCTGTCTTACAGTCACATTGTCCACAACGGGAGCGCAGGAGGAGATGGCGCAACTAGCTACAGAATAGCATGAAATACCCTTTTATTAGAAAACTGCAGAACACAGTGTAAAAACTAAATATTTTCCTCAATGTACATATATCATAAAATGTCAAAGTCTGCAAATACAGTCATGAAGCACAATCGCTACTCATCATCGGTCCTAACTATTACGGTGTTCATTACAAAACCGTCATGAAGAAGCATGTGTTCACTATAACATTTTCGTCTTAAATTTTCGCCCACAAATTAATTCTGTGATATTGTCAAAGTGTTAGCGGTCTAATTGCTAAAAACATATAAATCCTCCGGCGACCCGAGTATGTAATGGGTCTTACGCCATTACGCCAATGGCAGAATAAGGAGAGAACGAGTTTTCAGGGACCATGGTGATGACTGGCTAATAAGCCGATTTAGATTCCCTAGAGCTGTGCTCTTGGATCTATGTGCTGAATTGGGTCCAGTATTGTATTCCCAGTCCAAATACAAGTCCTCACCACTCTGGGGTTCTTGGCAACCGGCTGTTTCCAGCGGAAATTGGCAGACAGGTAAATTATTTATATAAAAAAAAACTATAAGTAATCCTTAACTTTGTGTCTAAGACTTTTTGTATATGAAAGAATTCTATTGGAATCTATCATTTCACCCTATCCCTGAGTGCCATAATATCTGTGGTTTTGAATGGTATACTTAATATGTGTAGTCGATACATCAGGTTCCCCTACACTGTGCGAGAACAGGCGGAAATTAAAATGCAATTTGCAGCAATGTCTGGTTTCCCAAATGTAATCGGCGCAATTGACTGCACTCATGTTGCTATAAAGGCACCATCTGAAAATGAATTTGCTTACGTTTAACAATATTAAAAAGTAGAAACTGTAACAATTTTAATATAAATATAACAATGTTGCTTTTAATATAATTATAACCTGCAGGCGACAGTGACTCCCCCCTGAGACACTGACTCCTCCCCCCATTTTTAAACACGCAGAGGATTATAACGAGGTCCACTCTCGTGATTTGCATTGACTATTTATGGTTAAAATTGGCGTGTACAGGGCGGGATTTGAGGCTGGTTCACGTACACACGTCTGCGGGTGATCTGTGATTTATAAAGGGAACATTGCTTACAGGTGTGCGTACGCACGGTTTTATAAATCGCAATTTTTTTGGGCGTACGCCATTTTTGGCTTTTAGTAGGGATCCTACGCACAGTTTTATAAATGAGACCCCAGGTCTAAATGCCCTCCGAAACATTTTTGAGACGGATATAAATCCGATCGTTCAAACCCCTTCAGGAGGTGGTCTGGGACGCATTACAGAAACTGGACAGGTGTAAATGAATGTGGTTGTTCAAGCCAGATACGTCAGCGCTATAATCCTCCCAAACGGAAGTACGTCACTCGCAGGTGACTCGTGAGTCGCGCATCGCGCCAGAATCAAATACGTTTTGGGTGGCAGTAGAAAGAGCGGATTGATATCCGATTCGCCAAGACGCGTTTATGTGGCCTAATGTAAATGGAACAGTTTTAACAAATCAGATATCTATGGGATCAGAGACAACACAAAGTGACCGGGTGTAAAAAGGCCGTAAGTCACATTTAAAGATCCATGTTGCATATTTTACACCCTAAACTGAGCTAATAAACTTAAGGATGTTAAAAATTAACTTTTGGCTTTGTTTAAAGCTGCACACATTGTGTATGGGTCAGAATAATTGCAGCCTTCATCATATCGAGCAAAGCTTATCATTTATTTGCACACATCCAGAAGTGGACAGATTCGTTTTAAGTCTATTTTTATTTCTACATTTTATGTGAACAAAGATCAGATAATTAGACACAGATTCACATGTAGCTCATGTGTTTTTAATGAACAACTACCAAAGACACACAAAACTATTAGCAGAGAACAGAAATAACAGAGTGACAGTTGTTCTAGTTATTGTAGAGGTTTGTGGTTTGTTCTCAGTGTTCAGCTCTCCATCTCACACAGTAAAGGGGAAGTGGTGATGGACGACTACACTGTAAAGTCATTCCTTCATACTTTTACACAAGGCCTGTGAAATTTCTAAAGTACTAAAATCTGCAAAATCTAATCGAAATGTTAAGGCAAAGACACAATTCTCTGGAAGTAGATCATATAAAATATTATTATACTCATTTAAAATTTCACATGTAAGAATGAAACCTGTGACATCATGGCTCCCTGAGGGTGTACAAACTTATGATCACTTCAGTCTTCAGTTCTAATGCACTTTACTGAAATTACACTCTTACTTGTTAGAATTCTTAGATCTTGTAAATGTAATTTATTCCAACAAAGAGGAGAGAATTTTAAACCTTATTTCCACTAAATAGATCTAAAAAAGTTGTTTCATACCAATCACACGTCTCCATTGGTGAGAGAAAAGTGTGTAGTGAGCGTGTAGAGACTGAACACACTGAGACAGGACTTCCGCCCAGCGCTCTGATGAATGTGGGACAGTAAAGACGCTAAACTAACAGTAAGGGAAGGTCGTGAACAGCAGCAACACAACTGCACTGAACACAACGTTCTTCACTGATAATGACGTCGAGGAGAAACAGGAACATGCTGGTGAATATTGTAGCAGAAATCAGGACTCTCAGGACTCTTCTTCTCCTGCTGTGCTGTAAGTTTGTGTTTTTCCTTCACAATCACACATCACAGTATAGTTTGTGAGTGAAATGATGAAGCTGAAGCTGTGATGCAGGTTTATTGTGTGAAGCTGGAGATGAGACGGTCACACTGCAGGAAGTGGAAGGAACCACTATAACTCTCCATACTGGGATAACTGGGATTCAGAGTGATGCTCAGATTCTGTGGATTTATGGACCTGAGAAATCAGAGGAGAAGATATTGAACAGTCAGGTGTTTAAAGGAGAAACTGTTACAGACATCAGTGAGAGATTTAAAGAGCGACTGCAGCTGGACAGAATCAGTGGAGCTTTAACCATCAGGAACATCAGCAGAACTGATTCTGGAGTTTATTTATTACAAGTCATTACTGGACGTGTCTCATCTAGGACTTTCAGTGTCAGTGTTTTTGGTGAGTAAAAGTGTTTCATGTCTCCTTCATGTCCGTGTTCAGTCTCATAACTTCATAATTACACTGAGACACCTAGGAGTCATGAGGAATAAACTGGGAATCCGGCTGTGGAATCATCCTGGAAAATGATCTTCTACACTGAGTGAGAATTCTGCTGATGACCTGCTGTTTAAATGTCTGAGCAGATAAGAAGTAGAATTAAACAGTGGCTTTCATTCTGCTTCATGTGACTAAAGTATTTAATGTGTTTGTGTTTTTAGCTCAAGTATCAACTCCAGTAATAATAAATGAAAGAGGAAAGCCAAGTGTGATTTCCACAGAATCGTGTTTCCTCCTGTGTTCTGTGGAGAATGGAGAAGATGTGAAGTTATCCTGGTACAGAGAGAATGAGAGAATCTCCATCACCAATAACACAGATCTCAGTGTTCCCCTCAATCTCCCACTTCAAATACAACACAATGACATTAACACTTACATCTGTGTGTCTGCAAACCCTGTCAGCAATAAAACAACAACTCTCATCATCACACAGCTCTGTGACGTCTCAGGTACGTCAGTGAGTCTAAACTCTCATCACTTTACTGTGGTTAAGAAAAGAATAATGAATATTCATGATGGAGTGATCTGATTGGTCAGATATATTGTTGATTATATCATAATATTCACAGACAAATCTGATGGTTCTCCTTCACTGCTTCCTGTCCTGATATCAGCTGGAGTTTTCCTGCTACTAATACTAACAGGATTTGTGTGGGTTTGGCTAAAAGGAAAAAACAAGGTCAGAAAATGCATCTTTCTGTTCCGGTGTTTAGTTTAGTTTGTACATTTCCCATGTTCAAGACAATGAATCTGATTTTTTCTCTTAAGCTCCTAAAGAAACTTGAGGAAGTGACTTTCACTGAGGTGACAATTACAGCTCACAGTGCAGAGAGAGTTAAAAAGGTAAACATCCAAATCACACTATTCAAATAATCATGATGTGAAATGTGTTAGTGAGTTTAACCTTAAAGAAAAATCACAAAGTCTCAACCTGATACTCAGATACTGAAATATACTGCTGTGTCTTACAGGAAGAAAAGTCCAGAATAACAGATGATCAAGAGCTGAATACCTTCGTGATGTACTCAGCTGTGGAGACACTGACATAATTCAGTACATACTTATTTATCAAATAGAACATTAAATGATAATTAATCAATTTCTTTTATAGGTCACTGATCTATTATTCATTTATATTTAATAACCTTTGAATATTGGAGTTTGGATTAAAAAAAATAATAACATTCTCGATATGTGTACTTCATTAAACTACAAATAAAAACAGTTTACTCTTCAAGTAGTAATTTTTTTTTTTTTTTTTTTTTTTTGAGTTTTGTAATTAATTTATTCATGTAACCCTGTTATTGCTGCTATGTGCAATACCAACAGTGTCCACAAGGTGGTAGCAGATCAGATAGCAAATCCTGCTCATGAGCATGTGTAGATATTATTTCCGTTTGTTTGTTTGTTTGTTTGTTTGTTTGCTATCCACTGAAGACACTGACACCTAACTCTAACCCTAACCCCATGAGATGAGATTTTCTATGAGTTGCTCAGGTGTGTGTCTGTGTTTTTAGATTGATTACTTCAATAGTTCACAGGTGAAGACTGAGTTTGTTGTTAAAAATGAGAGCTGTCTATGAACCAAAGCCCACAACTGAAAGAAGCTGAAAAACAAGGCAGGAAAAGCTACAGAAAAGATGAATGGATCAGGTTGATGATGTCAGAGTTATTGTCAGGGTACTCTGTCTCCATCAGATGCTCACGTCACCTATGAGGGTGAAGTCTGAGGGTTTACAGTAGACTGTCAGAAGATGTCTGACTCCAAAACTCTGACTAGATCTGAGTTTTCTCTGACTCTAACTTTGACTCCTCTGTGTCTCTGCTGTGACTCCTCTGTGTCTCTGCATATGAAGTGTTGAAAAATAGAAACAAACGCTATTTATTATGTATAAAAGTTATATATGCATCAAATATTTTTTTAGTCTCTATTTAAAATTTTTGCTGTAAATTAACAAAGTGAGTGTGTGTTAAAGCAAGAAAAGCATTAAAAGGCATTCTGATTTGGCAATAACAACAACTTATATAATGGTTATATATGTGGATTTATTATTAACAGCAGGATGTAAAAACTGAAACTGCCCTAATAAACAAACTGCCCCTCCACACCCCAAAACCCCCTCACAATTTTTGCCAGTGATTGGTGACCTACCAGCTATGGGTTTTTGAAAACCTGCATCTCTTCTCACATGTTTCTAGTTTTTTTTTTTTTTTTTTCAAATGTAAGTATTTTAGGTTATGACAAAAATTGCTGACATTTCTGGTACATATGATTTTAACTCTTATGCTAACAATGACGAGGCAGATCGGACGAAAGACAGTGTTTACACAGCACTAATAAAACACCTGGAACTTAGCCTGTGGGTCTGCATTTACTGTAACTGGGGTTTAACTTGAATTCTGAGTCAGTTTACTCAGTTAAAGTATTAAAAAGCTTCCTTATGAGGCAATAACAAAAACAATAACAGTCATTTTTCTGAAAAACTTAAATGGTTATTTATAAATGAATAAATAAATACCACAGAATCTGGTCCCAGGGGTGGCTGAGTGAGACTCTCCTCTTCTGATAAGCTGCTATAAAAACAGCTCTTCTTCTGTCTTTAGGAGACAACACTAACGTCTGTGGTTCTACATCTAGCAGGTTGAGTGTTAATGAGCAGAAGTGAGATTTAATATGCAGTAAAAGTGTAATTCTAGATCATCAAATCACTGCTTTATATTAATACACTTGTTACAGCTAATTATCGTTTCTATAGCAACAACTCATTCAGAGAGTTAGGGAATGGTGGCATGTAAGCAAATTTATGTATTATATGATTTTAATAATTATTGAAAGATGAGATGGTAAACTTATGATGTGTTTTTTGTCTTTTTTTTCTTTGCAGAAAAATACCGAAATGGGCAAAGGAAAAAAAACTCACCCAGATCCTCATGTGCATCATTTTACTTGCCCAACTCTGCTGAACAACGATCTAAATTATAGAACTTCCAAGTATCATCAGTTGTGTAACGCCGACTGCCGACTGTATAAAAACGATTACTACTGGGGTAACACTAAAAATGGCTGGAGTAAAAGGCAACGAGTGTAAAGATGACCATCCCTGTGACCTGTATGGTAAAAATTACTACTGGTGATATACTGTGTATTAATTAATTACTGTCGAAAAGTGGAGCCCAGAACAGTGCTGTATAGAAGTTCGATTTATCAGAGTGAGTGCAGGGATGAGTGTTCCTATGATGAGTCAAAGTCATACTACTGGTGCAACACAGATAATGGGTGGGACTACTGCTATACAAAACTTGATGTCACGTACAAAAATGAGCCGTGCCGATCCGATCACTCCTGTGACACCCATGGCATGGACTACTCTTGGTGCTGGAAAAACTCAGGCTGGGACTATTGTGGCACTATTGAGACCAGCAATAATTGCAGATCCATTGGACGTAGGAAAAGACAAGCTAATAATAGAGCAAAGACCTGTACTACGAGCAGAATTATAGAAGAGATCTGTACTGAGACTGACCAGAACAGAAGGGTGATTCATATTACTGCAGAGCCTAATTTTAACGCAATACAAGATGGAGGAAACTTCAGGAACGAAATAACATGCTTAATTTCAAGCTGGACCAATGGTCTCCTGCGCAATCAGCGCAGGACACTCATCATAACACAAAACCTTCACATTGACAACCAGGGGATGGTGAAAAGAAATAATCATCATTACTACAACCTCCAAATTCAGTTGAACATACCTCGCCAAAAAGGAAGGAGCACTACAGTGGCCCAGGTGCTAATTCCAGAAAATGAAGATGTTCCAGAAATTTATGTCCAGAAACCTTTTAATGAGAGCGTCTGCCGACATGCCAGGGTTTTTGTGGATGTGATCTGAATTCCTGTTAGGCGTGGACAAAACTGTGAGCAAAGATGCAGTTGATTTGCAGACAATGATTTAACTTTTGCTTGTTGCCTGAAGCAGAAGAACCACAGCATGCTATTACTTTTGAACAGATCTGATTTACTTTAGATTTGATTGTGTAGAAATATGTAGATCCTGTTTAATGACCCCTATAACCACATCACTGAGAAAGTGGCATGAGCTGATGATCAGTACACAGATTCCATTGAATCAAAGAGGAACATCTCATGTTTTAGCTTCAAGCAACAGAGAAATGTACTGAATGATTATCTATTAATAAAAATCTTTGCTGATGTTGGCTACCTGCAAAAATATTTTTAAAAATGTACAATTTCTATATAATTCTTTTACAATAAAACAAAATGAACTGCTATATTTCTCCAGGTCCTATGATGGCCATAGAGTTAGCATTAGCCAGATGTAACAATGGAAATTTTCTTTCATATCACTCCGCTGTTCATTTCTGCAGAGTTAAAAATTTATCCTGGATATTGATAGTCTGACGTTTCACACTGTACATATGTAAACTGAGCAGATACGAATCCAAATCCAATATCCGATACATACATTTTTAATTTTTTTCTTTTCTATTCTTTTCTTTTCTTTTCTTTTCTTTTCATCATCCCAATGCTGGTCAGACGTGCACTTTTATTTACACAGAGTTAATAAACACCCAGTCCTTGTTGAGTTGGTGTGGACTTACGGTAATAAAGTTTAACTTGAATTTTTGCCAGTGATTGTACACGAAAAGTAGCAGTTCTGGGTCTTTGAAAACCAGCATCTCTTCTCACATGTTTCTAGTTTTTTTACTTTTTCAAATGTAAGCATTTTAGGTTATGACAAAAATTGCTGACATTTCTGGTACATATGATTTTAACTCTTATGCTAACAATGACTTATACTGTAGGTCTGCATTTACTGTAACTGGGGTTTAATTGAATTTTTGCCAGAAAAAAAAGTTTGAGTTTACTCAGTTAAAGCATAAAAAGTATTAAAACGTTTCCTTATGAGGCAAAAACAAGACAAGGGATTTTTCTGACCCACTTAATAATGTCTTTAATGTAAGTATTTAACAACAGCAGGTCAAAATCCTCAACAAACTTGTGTGTTTTTTGTACATGTCTGTAGTGGTGGTTTGTTGTTGGCGTTGTGGTAATTGGATTATTGTGGTTTTATGAGTATTTTGGTATTGACTTCTGCCTGTTTTTTCACTCTGAGCTTGTATATATATATATATATATATACACTGTTTCACTGGCAGTAGAGGTGTGGCTGCCTTTTTTTTTTGGGAGTGCGTTCCTTTTTCCCCTGTGTGTGTTTGGTAGGGAGTTAGGGAGGTTCCCCTGTATTTTTCTTTTCTTTGCTTTCAGGTAAGCATAGTTATCTCACTAGTAGACCTTTTTTTGTTTATTATTTTGGCCTGGGCCCACCTTGAAGAGACGCCTGTGTACTGTTGGCTGTATAAATGAGTAAATTTGTACATTTCCCATGTTCAAGTCAATGAATCTGATTTTTCCTCTTTAGCTCCTAAAGAAACTTGAGGAAGTGACTTTCACTGAGTTTTGACATTGTACAGTTTTATTAAATCTCAGTTTTATTACTGATGTAATTATAATGACGTACATGTCCCTTAGTGACACATGTTTTTGGATTGTGTAGGAAACCCGTCCACAATGCCACTAAGTAATGTGTCCTTGTTTGCACGGGTTAGTTTTGAAAACACAAGATCAACTATCAGACTTGGTCTTACCTTGAATGCAGGTGTCCTTCGAAATCCATTGGTCTTCTAACAAAGGATCCTCTTCAAGTTCTTCTACCTAATCTATTGTTTGAATCTTTAAATGAAGGATTCAGACTTGGACCTTTTTGTGTTTTCAGGTTCCTCCCAATGGGAGGCCTTGTTTTTATTAAAAGTAATGTAATACAGATAAATGTGTGTAATATATGTAAAGTAAAAAGAAAAGTACAAATAAAATCTCCTTCAAATAATCAAACAGTATTAGAATAAGTAAGAGTAATTAAGATGCAAAGATTATAACAAACCAAGAAACACTCTCCAAGTGTAAACCTGCATTTGTTCTATGATGCACCCAGAGTATAACATGCACTGAGCTTGTTTACACTAGAATGCAAGCACAATGTAATTCAAGGCGAGCTTTTATACATTCTGTATCATTACTGTTGCCGGTTGTATTTATTTGGCTGTTGGGTTTGGTCCCGTTTGTGCCTTCTCGACGGCCAACATCTCGTCCCCCAACCATTTCTCATCTCCCAGACATATCTCGTCAGGGACTCTGTGTGCTACTAATGTCTTTATTCTCAAGGTTAACACTTCTATATATGGTTATATGGTTGCAGTTAACTTCCTGCAACTGTCAGGCTGTGATTATGTATGACTGAAACTTTCTCTCGCCGTGGAATTCAACAGCAAGCGTTAAAACCCTTTGCATGCAGATTACTCCCAGTAAATACACTGTAGGCTTCATAAGCTTTCACAACAAGAAACAGATTTCATCTAACTTTACAGTCAAAATAAACAATATTAATCTTATCGATTCTATTACAGGAGAATACATGATAAGAAAAAGAAAAGCAATTCAGAGTTCTTCTGAACATCTGAAAATAAAGCATAATAAAACATACATTATAATCTTTTCTTTGGGAATCTTCTTCCCACTGATTAGGTACAGCATCTGATCCCTCGTTGTCTTCTTCTAAACACTCATATTCAAATCTTTCAACTCTTCAACCAACTCTTCAACCTTTTGTATTTTTACATCAATTTTCCTTTGTTTATTTACCTTACATTTCACTTTTCTTTCCCTACTTTTCCTTCTCTTTGTATTATCTATGTCCGTCTGTCCACTGACAGATAACTTAATTGGTTGGCAAGGCAGCAGAGGGAAGGAAAAACAACCTGAGGCAACATGAGTGATAAACCTGAGAGGATCCAGACTCAAAAAGTGCTCCTGTACATTCATCATCAAGGTGTCCAGTTAAGAGGGCAAATCTGGCCGATTTTATACCAAATCCTTTTCCCCACAACTTTACCTCTTTATCTCTCTCTGCACTGTGAGTGAAATTTAAAACATTGTAAGTCAGTTCTTAAATTTTTTCTGAAAATAAAGAAAAATTCATTAAATGTTACTGAACAAATATAAAAACTGAACTAAACACATTAACAAAAAGATTCTTTACTTACCTTTTGTTTTTTCTTTTTTAGCCGAATCCCCAAAATTATTAATATTATAATTAATAACACAAAAACTCCAGCTGATATCAGAGCAAGAAGCAGTGAAGGGGGAGGATCAGGTTTATCTGTAAAGATTGAGATATAATCATAAATGTAAGCAATTTATTATTTAAAAAAAGAAAAGAATCCATCTGTCACAGGTGCGGGGAATAAAAACTGACCCAAATGCAGTAATAATCAAGACACATGAGGGACAGGTGTGCAGAGGTGGGGAGGAGAAGACAAGGGCGGGGCAGACACGTGAACACCGAATATAAACAAAAGGTACATTGCCAAAGTCCAAGCTGAGTCCTGACAGTACCCCCCATTCGAGGCACGGCTCCTGATCTGCCAATCTATCCTGACAGTCCCGATGGGGTCCAGGAGGGGGGAGCGAGGCACAAGGTGAGGCAGGTGGGGGGAGCGAGGCACACAGCGAGGCAGGTGGGGGAGCAAGGCACACGACGAGGCAGGTGGGAAGAGAAAGTGGGGGAAGCGAGGTGGGGGGGGCAGGTGGTTGAGCAAGGCACGTGGCAAGGCAGGTGGGGGGAGCGAGGCACATGGCGAGGCAGGTGGGGGGACGTCCACAGCCGAGCAGGGGGGCCGCGCGCCGTCCGCAGCCGAGCAGGGGGCCGAGTGCAACCTCCGACGCATCGCAGCCAGACGCACCTCTTGGAAACCAGGAAAGGGGAGGGAGGGCGGGGAGAAAAAAATCCTCCTCTTCAGAACAGAAAATTCGACAAAGGAAATCCGCAGGTCTGCAACACCCCCTGTGGACAGGAAGTTAAAAGTAAGGTATATTAAAGTCATACCTATGTAATCACCATCACCAATTTTTTATTTATTTATTTTTTTCATTTTTAAGGATGGGCTAAGAGAAAAAAAAATGCTCCAAATTGGCCGGTCCAAGCTGCAGCTATCCTGCTGGGTCCTGGTCTGGCGGAATCCTTCTGTCAAGGGCATGGGGAATAAAAATGGGCCCAAATGCAGGAAGCTTAACAAAACCAGGGATTTATTAACTTAAAAAGACACAAAACAGAGACACAGACTTGGCAAAACAAAAGATTCCGTGCTGCACAAGGCAACTAATACAATAATAATCAAGACACATGAGGGACAGGTGTGCAGAGGTGGGGAGGAAAGACAAGGGCGGGACAGACACGTGAACACCGAACATAATAATAATAATAATAATAATAATAATAATAATAATAATAATAATAATAATAATAATACATTTTATTTAAAGGCGCCTTTCTGAACACTCAAGGTCACCGTACAAAAGAAGAAGAAAAACAACAAAAAATATAGTTATAAAATACTTACATAGAAATACAAATTGGACCAACATTACAAATCATGATGTAGAATAAGCTAAACTAAACAGATGAGTTTTAAGCTGAGATTTAAATGATGAAAGAGAATCAATATTACGGAGCTCAGATGGAAGTGAGTTCCAGAGCTGAGGTGCAGAGTAACTGAAAGCTCTATTCCCCATAGTTACAAGACGGACAGAGGGAACAATGAAATGAGTGGAAGAAGAAGACCTAAGAGTGCGAGTAGGTTTTGGAGTATGAAGAAGATCAAGAAGATATGAAGGTGCAAGATTGTGGATAGCTTTAAATGTTAGAAGAAGAATTTTATACTTGATATGAAAATTAATGAGAAGCCAGTGTAGCTGTTCCAGAACAGGTGTAATATGATGCATAGAGGGAGTACGAGTGATAATACGGGCAGAAGAATTTTGAACGAGTTGCAGCTTATGAAGGGTTTTGTGAGGAAGCCCAATAAGAAGAGAATTACAGTAGTCAAGCCGGGAGGTTACTAGACTGTGAATAAGAGTGGTGGTAGATTGAGTGTTGAGAAAGGAACGAAGCCTATTGATATTTCGAAGGTGAAAGTATGCAGCCCGAGTAACATTATTTACATGTGAGGTAAAAGAAAGGGTACTATCAAAGATGACACCAAGACTCTTAACCTGAGATGAGGGAGCTATGAGAGATTCATCAATGGAAATAAGAAAATTCGAACATTTGTTAAGCACAGTTTTTGTGCCTATAATGAGAAATTCTGTTTTATTACTATTTAGTTTAAGAAAATTTGCTGAAAACCATGATTTTATGTCAATGAGACAATCAGAAAGAGCAGATGGAGGGAGTTTGGAATGTGGTTTTGTGGAAAGGTAGAGCTGGGTGTCATCAGCATAGCAATGAAACTTAACCTGATGTTTATGAAAAATATGTCCAAGGGGTAAAAGGTAAGTAATAAATAACAAAGGGCCAAGAACAGAGCCCTGGGGAACACCAGAGGTAACGGAAACTACAGAAGAGGTGAATGATTTTAGTTGAACAAACTGTGTGTGATCAGAGAGATATGAATGAAACCATTTCAGAGGCGTGTTGGTGATGCCAATAGTGGAAAGCCTGTCTAAAAGAATATCGTGGGAAATTGTATCAAAAGCTGCACTCAGATCAAGGAGAAGGAGGATGGATAGTAAACCAGAGTCAGCTGCTATAAGCAAATCATTTGTGACTTTTAATAGAGCTGTTTCAGTGCTATGAAATGGGCGAAAACCAGATTGAAATTGTTCATATAGATTATTGCCAGACAAGTGGATATGAAGTTGAGCAGCAACAACTTTTTCCAAAATTTTAGAAATAAAAGGAAGATTAGAAATAGGACAAAAATGATTAAGGTTGTTGGTGTCCAAACCTGGTTTCTTTAGAATTGGAGTTACAGCAGTTGTTTTGAAAAGAGAAGGAACAACCCCAGTGGTAAGGGAAGAATAAATAATATCCATAATAAAATGGGACAGAGAGGAAGCAGTAGCCTTAACAAGGACAGTTGGTAAAGGATCAAGAACAAAGGTTGAAGATTTAGATTGATGAATAAGTTTTAAGATATCATCAACTGAGGGCAGAATAAACTCAGAGAACAGTTGTGTAGGAACAGGTAAAACTGAGACACATGGAGTAGAAACAGGAGTGGCCATAAGTTGACGATGAATGCCTTCAATTTTTGAAGTAAAGAATGATGCTAAAGTATTGCAGAAATCAGATGAGTACAAATGAGAGGGAAGTGAGTCGGGGAGTGTTGTAAAATTTTTCAATAAGGAAAAAAGAACCCTTGAATTCCCTTCATTAGAACCGATTAAGCCAGAATAGTATGTAGATTTAGCTTTAGCAATAGTGTCTTTATAGTGAGACATATGTTCTGAGTACATTTCCTTGTAGACAGTAAGGCCAGTTCTTCTGAAAAGTCTCTCAAGCTGCCGTCCTTTTGCTTTTAATTGCCTGAGAAAAGGAGTGAACCAGGGTGCAGTAACAGTAAATGAAACAGTCCTAGTCTTAACTGGAGCAAAAGTATTCAACAAATTATGGAGACTATTATTGTACTGAGAGACAAAATCTGGAGTGGAACAATATGTCCTTGATTTTACGGAATGATATAATACGTGAAGATTTTGATTTGAAAAGTGGAAGATCAACATTAAAGGACAGTAACAGATGATCAGTACATGGAAAAAAGTCTGCATTGAGGTTGCCTGGAGAGACACCTGAACAACAGATTAAATCCAAAGTATGTCCTTTAGTATGCGTGGGAAAATTCACATGTTGCTGCAGTCCGAAGGTATCCAGACAAGATGTAAATTCTTTAGCAAGGTTGTTGTGAACATCATCCATGTGAATATTGAAATCCCCCACAAGAATTATATTTGGTGAAAGAGTAGTTATTTCATTCAAAACAGCAGCAAAGTCAGGGATAAAATTCTTGTTAAATTTTGGTGGTCGATATACAGTGCTGATAATAGTTGGAGTAGATCCAGAGAGCCGACAAACTGCAGCCTCAAATGAGTGGGAGACAGAAACATTTGCTGACATCAGTCTCCACTTCTCACGGTAGATCACGCGGCGACCGGCTTTCCTTGGTGGGCGTCGAACAGCTGACCATAATGACTTTATATCACTTGATTTATTAAACCAGAAGTTCCGTCGAGAGCCACGATGAATATATTTCCGCCTTGGCAGATATAAGATGTCCGGATGAGCAAGCAGTACAGGAGGTGTTGAATCATATAAACACGGATGGAAACTCAAAAGTTCAGCAGCAGAGTATTGAAACAGTACTACGGACTGTACAAGATGCAGTACAGTCCAGGCAAGTACAAGCCATAAGTAATAGATCCTCATTGTAGTCTATGCAGTGTATATGATGTTAATTATTGTTATCGGGGAGAGCAGCGGCAGCCAAGAGGCGCCAGCGTTCACTCAGACCCATGAACATAAACAAAAGGCACATGACCAAAGTCCGGGCTGAGTACAGATTTTTAATATCAGTTGCTTCAATAAGTTTGTAGTTGTTATAAAAATATAGATCATGTGTTGATGTATAACATAAAAGTCTATCACAGAGTTTATACCACACTCCAGCAGATATCAGAGCCGGAAGCAGTGAAGAGGGAGGATCATCTGTACAAATTAAGATATAATCATAAATGTAAGCAATATATTATTAAAAAAAAAACAAAAAAAAAGTAAAGAAATTTTAATCACATACTTCAATAAGTTTGTAGTTAAAATATAGATCATGTGTTGATGTATAACATAAAAGTCTATAACAGAGTTTATACAACACACAATAAGACCTGTGCTGAAGTAAACTACAGATCACTGAAGTACTGATGAAGTATTTACTATATCTGAACAATCTGAAGAGTAAAAACACTAAAGATTAAACCGGGAAAGTGTTTATTCACCTCTGTCTCACTCCATCATGAATATTCATTATTCTTTTCTTAACTACAGTAAAGTGATGAGAGTTTAGACTCACTGACGTACCTGAGACGTCACAGAGCTGTGTGATGATGAGAGAAGTTGTTTTATTGCTGACAGGGTTTGCAGACACACAGATGTAAGTGTTAATGTCATTGTGTTGTATTTGAAGTGGGAGATTGAGGGGAACACTGAGATCTGTGTTATTGGTGATGGAGATTCTCTCATTCTCTCTGTACCAGGATAACTTCACATCTTCTCCGTTCTCCACATAACACAGGAGGAAACACGACTCTGTGGAAATCACACTTGGCTTTCCTCTTTCATTTATTATTACTGGAGTTGATACTGGAGCTAAAAACACAAACACATTAATACTTTAGTCACGTGAAGCAGAATGCATCTTTAATCATTAACAGAATTCCCACCCTGGAGTTCCCAGAGTTTCACCGTGAAGATTATTTTCCTTTAACAGCAGCACATCCCCAAGTGTTTTATTGCTTTTATACAACAGAAATTTACCCAAACGTGCATTTTTTAATTTAATAATGAAAATCTGATTATTTGTTTAAAGTTACATTTAATTACAGTGAATAAACACTTCTGTCCTGAAGAGATAAAAAACTTACAGCTGTAAAACTAAAAATTACAGCTTTACCTCTGGCTGTTACAAAACACTGACACTGGAGACTCCTTCCATAAATCTCTTTACTTCACCAAATCAACATCAATATTTATTTCATGCAGGTTGTATCTCTTTTTTTTTTTTTTATTAATGATGAAGTTATGAGACTGAACACGGACATGAAGGAGACATGAAACACTTTTACTCACCATAAACACTGACACTGAAAGTCCTAGATGAGACACTTCCATTGATGACTTGTAATAAATAAACTCCAGAATCAGTTCTGCTGATGTTCCTGATGGTTAAAGCTCCACTATATTCTGTCCAGCTGCAACCACTATAACTCTCCATACTGGGATAGTTATAGTGGTTCCTTCCACTTCCTGCAGTGTGACCATCTCGTCTCCAGCTTCACAGTAAACCTGCATCACAGATTCAGCTTCATCATTTCACTCACAAACTATACTGTGATGTGTGATTGTGAAGGAAAAACACAAACTTACTGTATGGCACAGCAGGAGAAGAAGCTACAATATACACCAGGATTTGTCCCTGATTTGTAGCTGATTTCTGCTACAATATACACCAGGATTTGTCCCATTGCCCTGAACATCATCGTCACTAAAGAACTTTGGGATCGATGAAGTTCATCAACATCAGCTGCTGTTCTGATGTTCACAATTCACCAAATGGACTTTAACCTGAGGAAACAAACATGAAACCTACATCAGATGCAGTATTTGCAGTACAATTTTTCTAGTTTAAGTTTACTTATACATTTAATATTTACTTTCACTTCAAAAAATGTCTTCCTCAGCATAGAGAGAACAAACCCATACAGAACTTCTCATATATGAGAAGGGAACAAAACTACAGATAAAATCATGTTAGAAATGCTCAGCCGGTCAAACAGACACATCTTTTACTTTTGATGAGCTGGATGAATGGACAGCATATAACAGAAGTGCAAAGAGTACAATTAAGAGTCAAGAAGCTTTTATTGTCATTACAACCATATATATCTGTTACAGTACACAGTGACATGAGACAACGTTTCTCCAGGATCATGAAGCTACATTAAAAAAAGACAGGGCTATAAGGACTTAGTAAGTAAGTCGTAAGTAAGTAGATACATAAAGTGTATCTGTACAACCTGGTGTACACAGTGTGGGACAAGACAAACAAAACAGACAAGATAGTGCAGGACAAAAGACAATACAAATAAAAAGACAATACACAGAAGACAATAAACAGAAACAGCTCCAGTGTAAATACTGTATGTTAAACAATATTGTGTTATACTATATATACTATATAGTAGAATGAACACAGTGTTATAGCAGCAGTTACATGAGATAATGTAAAGGATTGTGCAAACCAACAAATGCCTGAAATGTGAGACGGTGTGTGCAAAGGGCAAAAAGTGTGCAAAAACAGCATGTAAACAGTTTGATGGATGTGTGTATTTGGTGTAGGTCTGTACAGTCCATCCAGGTGATGTGTGTGTGTGTGTGTGTGTGTGTGTGTGTGTGTGTAGTGATATGGATTCAAGTAGTCATGTATGTGTTGTTTCTCATTAGTATTATTAGTTATCATTTGTTAAATATGGTTCTTGTGTTAAATGTATATGCAAATATATTTGTATATAATACTGTGCAATGATGCGAACTTAAACATCATTTAGACCTGTAGACGCTGGCGGGTAACGCTAGAGGGTGATAGTGAGTTTGAGGACATAGAGCTTCATTTATATATGAAGAAGCCACTCTGGCAGTCATCGGCAAACAGTTGAAAGATAACTAATTTCTATCTGTGTTTGTGTTTTTACAGGTAAGATGAGTGATGTGGCATCACAGTTTTCAATTCAATTCAAGTTTATTTGTATAGCGCTTTTTACAATAGACATTGTCCCAAAGCAGCTTTACAGAACATAAACACAGAGCAGAAGGTAAACATAATTAATGATAAAGGAATTAACAAATAATAAATGAAATAAGAATTAGAATAAAAATTCTAGATTATTATTAGTTGTATATAGTTCACAGTGTGTATGTATTTATTCCCCTATGAGCAAGTCTGAGGTGACTCAGGCAGCAGTGGCAAGGAAAAACACTTAAATTGGTAAAGGAAGAAACCTTGAGAGGAACCGGACTCAAGGGGGAACCCATCCTCATATGGGTGACACTGGGGTGTGATTGTAATATACAGTCAGTTAAATGTTGTATTGGTGTAAGGTTCAAGGACTTCTGATCTCCTGAGTACCACAGAGTCTAACTGGAGATGTCTCAGGATTCTTAGAGTCGGCCTCGGCTCAGTGGACGTCCAAAGGCTTCGTCCCACAGAGGACGTTGGGAGCTGGTACAGTGTCGGGATGCCTCGGGATAGGTACAAAGAGAGAAGCAAAGTTTGTGTTCATAAAATGTTTATATGTTAGTTATATGTGTTAGTTTGAATAATGTGTATATTAAACCGATAAATTAAGCGGTTGAGGTACGGCCGCTGCACCCGCGCGATGGATTGTGCAATCGCGGCTGGGAGGCGGCCGACACCGCTGCGCTGTTGGAGGCCGTGTGATGCATTGCAACTTAAGTGCCTAATGTTAGAAAATATCATTACAATCGCTCGTTGTTAGGAAAGAGTTGTTATTTGTTTATTGTTACAGTTGTGTTCTGTACATCTGTCATGGGGAAGGTAAAACTAATTGATACAGATTGTTTACAACAGACAACAACATAGCTCCCCAGACAACATAGCTATACAACATAGCCTCTGGTAGCTTTCTGCCCCTGGTAGGGTCTCTCAAGGCAAACAGGTCCTAGGTGACAGGCCAGACAAAGAGCGGTTCAAAAACCCTTATGAAGAAAATCATAACAAGGTCTGTGACGTCGCCCGGTATGGCGCAACCGGGGCCCCACCCTGGAGCCAGGCCCGGGGTTGGGGCTCGCATGCGAGCGCCTGGTGGCCGGGTCTTACCCCACGGGACCCGGCCGGGCTCAGCCCGAAGGAGCGACATGGGGCCGATCTCCTGTGGGCCCACCACCTGCAGGAGAAACCGTAAGGGGCTGGTGCAATGTGGATTGGGTGGCAGTCGAAGGCGGGAGCCTCGGCGACCCAATCTCCGGACACGGAATCTGACTCTAGGGACATGGAATGTCACCTCGCTGGGGGGGAAGGAGCCTGAGCTGGTGCGGGAGGTTGAGAGATACCGACTAGAGATAGTTGGGCTCGCCTCCACGCACAGCTTGGGCTCTGGAACCCAACTCCTCGAGAGAGGCTGGACTCTCTACTACTCTGGAGTTGCCCGCGGTGAGAGGCGGCGGGCTGGTGTGGGCTTGCTCATAGCCCCCCAGCTCAGCAACCATGTGTTGGAGTTCACCCCGGTGAACGAGAGGGTCGTTTCCCTGCGCCTTCGGGTCGGGGAGAGGTCTCTCACTGTTATTTGTGCTTATGGGCCAAATGGCAGTGTAGAGTACCCGACCTTCTTGGCGTCTCTGGGAGGTGTGCTAGAAAGCGCCCCGACTGGGGACTCCGTCGTTCTACTGGGGGACTTCAACGCTCACGTGGGCAGCGACAGTGACACCTGGAGGGGCGTGATTGGGAGGAATGGCCCCCATCGAACTGAACCCGAGTGGTGTTCTGTTATTGGACTTCTGTGCTAGTCACAGTTTGTCCATAACAAACACCATGTTCAAGCATAAGGGTGTCCATCAGTACACATGGCACCAGGACACCCTAGGTCGGAAGTCGATGATCGACTTTGTGGTTGTTTCATCTGACCTCCGGCCATATGTCTTGGACACTCGGGTAAAGAGAGGGGCGGAGCTGTCAACTGATCACCACCTGGTGGTGAGTTGGGTCCGATGGCAGGGGAGGAAGTTGGACAGACTTGGCAGACCCAAACGTACTGTGAGGGTCCGTTGGGAACGTTTGGCAGAGTCTACTGTCAGAGAGATCTTCAACTCTCAACTCCGGCAGAGCTTCAACCAGATCCCGAGGGAGGTTGGAGACATTGAGTCCGAGTGGACCATGTTCTCCACCTCCATTGTTGATGCAGCCGCATGGAGCTGTGGCCGTAAGGTCTCCGGTGCCTGTCGTGGCGGCAATCCCCGAACCCGGTGGTGGACCCCGGAAGTAAGGGATGCCGTCAAGCTGAAGAAGGAGTCCTATCGAGCCTGGTTGGCTCGGGGGACTCCGGAGGCAGCTGATAGTTACCGGAGGGCCAAGCGAGCTTCAGCCCGGGTGGCTGCAGAGGCAAAAACTCGGGTCTGGGAGGAGTTCGGTGAGGCTATGGAGAAGGACTATTGGTTGGCCTCGAAGAAATTCTGGCAAACCGTCCGGGGTCTCAGGAGGGGGAAGCAGTGCCCTGCTCACACTGTTTACAGTGGGAGTGGGAATCTGCTGACTTCGACTGGTGACATCCTCGGACGGTGGAAGGAGTACTTTGAGGATCTCCTCAACCCCACCAACATGTCTTCCATTGAGGAAGCCTTCCATTGAGGAAGTAGAGGCGGAGGGCTGGGTTGTGGACTCGTCGATCCCCCAAGCTGAGGTCACTGAGGTAGTTGAGAAGCTCCTCAGTGGCAAGGCACCGGGGGTGGATGAGATCCACCCTGAGTACCTTAAGTCTCTGGATGTTGTGGGGCTGTCTTGGCTGACACGCCTCTGCAACATCGCGTGGCGGTTGGGGACAGTGCCTCTGGACTGGCAGACTGGGGTGGTGGTCCCTCTGTTTAAGAAGGGGGACCAGAGGGTGTGTTCCAACTATAGGGGGATCACACTCCTCAGCCTCCCCGGAAAAGTCTATGCCAGGGTACTGGAGAGGAGAATTCGGCCGATAGTCGAAACTTGGATTCAGGAGGAACAATGCGGGTTTCGTCCTGGTCGTGGAACACTGGACCATCTCTATACCCTCACCAGGTTGCTGGAGGGTTCATGGGAGTTTGCCCAACCAGTCCACATGTGTTTTGTGGATCTGGAGAAGGCATTTGACTGTGTCCCTCGTGATGACCTGTGGGGGGTGCTCTGGGAGTATGGGGTCCGGGGCCCTCTGTTAAGGGCTGTCCAGTTCCTATATGACCGGAGCAGGAGTTTGGTTCGCATTGCCGGGTGTAAGTCAGACTTGTTCCCGGTGCATGTTGGACTCCGGCAGGGCTGCCCTTTGTCATATGGACAGGATTTCTAGGCGCAGTCGGGGGCCGGAGGGAGTCAGGTTTGGGGACCACAGGATTTCGTCTCTGCTTTTTGCAGATGATGTTGTCCTGTTGGCTTCTTCAAATCAGGACCTTCAGCATGCACTGGGACGGTTTGCAGCCGAGTGTGAAGCGGCGGGGATAAGAATCAGCACCTCCAAGTCCGAGGCCATGGTTCTCAGCCGGAAAAGGGTGGCTTGCCCTCTTCAGGTTGGTGGAGAGTTCCTGCCTCAAGTGGAGGAGTTTACGTATATTGGGATCCTGTTCACGAGTGAGGGAAGGATGGAGCGGGAGATCGACAGGCGGATCGGTGTATCTTCTGAAGTGATGCGGTCGATATACCGATCTGTTGTGGTGAAGAAAGAGCTGAGCCGCAAGGCGACGCTCTCTATTTACCAGTCGATCTACGTTCCTACCCTCACCTATGGCCATCAGCTTTGGGTCATGACCGAAAGGACAAGATCCCGGATACAGGCGGCCGAAATGAGTTTCCTCCGCAGGGTGGCTGGGCGCACCCTTAGAGATAGGGTGAGGAGCTCGGTCACTCGGGAGGAGCTCAGAGTAGAGCCGCTGCTCCTCCACATTGAGAGGGGTCAGCTGAGGTGGCTCGGGCATCTGTTTCGGATGCCTCCTGGACGCCTCCCTGGGGAGGTGTTCCGGGCATGTCCAACCGGGAGGAGGCCCTGGGGAAGACTTAGGACACGCTGGAGGGACTATGTCTCTTAGCTGGCCTGGGAATGCCTCGGTATTCCCCCGGAAAAGCTGGAGGAAGTGTCTGGGGAGAGGGAAGTCTGGGCATCCCTGCTTAGACTGCTGCCCCCGTGACCTAGCCCCGGATAAGCGGTAGAAAATGGATGGATGGATGGATGTTTACAACAGCGCACATAAAGAGAAATAGCCTACTAAAAAGGAAACAAAGTGCTTATACACTGTGTTGTGTATAGTTATTGAGTATTATTGTCTGTCTGATGCCATGAAAATGTTAATGTGTTACAGACAGTATTCAGCAATATATTTTCATTTTCTTTTGATGTGTTGTCATAAGATTGTGCAAAGTGAGTTCGAGGACATAGAGCTTCATTTATATATGAAGAAGCCACTCTGGCAGTCATCGGCAAACAGTTGAAAGATAACTAATTTCTATCTGTGTTTGTGTTTTTACAGTTCTTTTTCAGCAATAAAACAATATATGTGCCACCAGAAGTCTCCGCCTCTTCTGTGTGTGCAACATCATGGCGAGCCAGCCAGGTGAGGACTGCTGATTGGATGTGAGAGAGACAGTTCCTCCCTGAGACGAACCTAGAAATAACAAAAGATCCGTCGATACAGAGGATTACATAAAGTGAAACTGAATGCAATCCAAAAAAAACTGAATGCAAACCAAAAAAAAAAAATGGAACAACTTCAAGACTGCGTTAGTTCCAAGTTTCTGATGCTAGAGAAGCCTGAACTGATAAAAGTCTGTTTCTACCTAAAGTGCAGCGAGCCATCGGGTGAAGGTTTCACAGGCCAAACGAGGCGGGCGCTGATAAGGATGGCAGAGAGAACGTTGGATGAAATTGAGGAAAGTCTAGAAGAGGAACAATATGCAGAGAGCCTTAATGAACTTCTGTGTTTCATCGAGTCCCTTAAGGAATCAGCCGAGCTCAAAGTGTCACCAGTAACCCAGTCTGAGATAAAGAAGCTAAGAGAAGAGTATGCAGAACTACAGCAGACACATGCAAATGCTCGTCGTGCATTAGAGGAACAGATTGGGCTACTTGAGGAAAAACAGCAGAGAGGAAAAGATAAAATGAGTGTGAAAGAACAAGTCACCAGAAACGAATTGATTCCTGAAGTTACTCTGAGGAGGGAATTCAGAGTCTTCGGACAGATTGGAGAGGCTGGCCAAAAGGAAAAATTGTCATACACTAGCCTCAACAACCAGATTGAATCAGTAGTGAGAAAGGGGTACGCAGAGGCGGAAATCATTGAAGCAGTTATCAGAGCAGTGAGTCCTGGCCTTCCCCTCAAGGAACTCCTTGAGATTAAGCGAGATCTCACACTTTCCACATTAAAGATTATCCTCAGAGGACACTATAAAATAGACTCTTCATCTGATCTACTGCACAGGCTCATGAACATCTCTCAGGAACCCAAGGAGTCTGCTCAAAGTTTTCTGTTCCGAGCCATCAAACTGAGGGAGAAACTACTGTGGACATCTGGAGATGAGCAGGATGGAGAACAGTTTAGCCCTGAGCTCATCCAACGATGATGCAGTTAAGTTCCAAGTCAAACCATACCTCAGTGATCCTAAAGTAGCAGATGAAGTGTTGATTGAGAAAATAGGTGAAGCTGCTAATCTGGAATTGGAGAGACAAACAAAGTTAAAGAAAGCAGTGACTCCAAAGCCTTTTAGACTAAGTGAAGTTCAAACAGTAGAACACGTCTGCAACACTGAGCAACATTCGAGTAGCGAGATGGAGACTCAAGGACAGAGGAAAGAAACATTAATGAAAGTTAATGAAAGACATTATCACTGGCAAAGACAAGAAGAAACAGATACAAAACAAAGAGACTGACAATGACACTGATAAAGCAATTGAAGACCTCAGAGCAAACATCATGGAAATGACCAAAATGTTCAGAGAGACAATGGAAGCAACCAGATCACAGTTTCACCCACCCATGACTCCACTTCGAACTGAGAGGAGGCCCAAAGCCTGCCGTTCATGCCAGGAGGCCCAAAAAGGTGAAGAGTGCAGGCACTGTTATCGCTGCGGACAAGATGGACATCTGTCACGGGGCTGTCAACAACGGAGGCCGGCATCGGGAAACGGGCGGGGACTGCTGAGCTGGACCCCCCAGTAATCCCTTCTGCCATCGGGTTCCAGACAAGTTCAGAAGCGTGACAGACATTCAGACCTGTGCAAAGCAAGCAAGACAGTAAAGAAAATAACATTCAACCTGTTACTCACCAAGATGCGGCCACTTCTGTTGATAAGTTTCTGTCCCTTGCCTCACCTAAACTTTTGAACATCATTGGAAAAAGGTGCCTGGTCCAGCTCAATGATGTCGCAGTTGAAGACGTATGGGACACAGGAGCCCAAGCCAGTATTATCAACGCAGACTGGAGAGAACGACACTTACCACATACCACCGTCAGACCGATTGAGGAGCTCCTGGGCCCAGGGACACTGACTGGGTTGGCCGCCAATCGCACAGAGATCCCTTTTGATGGCTGGGTGGAAGTGAGCTTCCGATTAAGTGATGATCCAGGTGCAGAAGGGACCATGCAGGTACCTATGCTCGTGGCAAGTGATATTAGTGTGGCTGAAAACCCTATCATCGGTTACAATATCATTGAAGAGATAATTACTAGGTGGGAGAAACAGAGACCATGGTCCAATACTGTCTGTAGGGTAAGCAAAGCGTTCTCTATTTCAATAAATAAGGCAAGATCCATGCTTAAACTGTTGAAGACTGTAAATTCAAATGTGACAGTTGGAACGGTGCGAGTTGGTAAACAAAGGATCCAGCTCAATACAGGGCAAATAACCACTGTCTATGCACAAGCACACATTGGGGGGCAATTTCAAGAACAAAGCCTGCTATTTGCTCCAAGTGAACCATCACCACTACCAGAGGGTTTAATAATGCAGGAAGGCATAGTCAAAGTTGATAATGGGAAGACAGCGAAAGTGCCGATTGCCATCGTCAATACAGCCAGTCACCCAGTCATACTTACGCCATGACTCATCCTTGGCCACCTGGAAGTGGTAAAGACAACTTATCCAATAACAACAGACTCTTTCCAGAGAAATGATACTCAGATGGAGCAGGTGATAGAACAGCCAACATCCACGGTGCAGACATGTGGGGTGAGTGTTACACCACATCAATCAAAGAGACCCAGTCAGTGGGATCCACCAATAAAACTTGAACACTTAACAGAATCACAGCAACAGATTGTACGACAACTGTTAAAGGAAGAGTGAAATGCTTTTGCGTTTGATGATAATGATGTTGGTTGCATCCCCTCACTCAACATACATATTACACTCCATGACAAATCACCTGTGCAAAAGACTTATATTTCTGTACCCAAGCCACTTTTACAGGAGGTGAAGGAGTACCTTCAAGATCTGCTGAACCGAGGGTGGATAAGCAAATCAAGATCTCATTACTCCTCGCCAGTCGTATGTGTGAGGAAAAAGGACGGGAGCCTGAGACTTTGCTGTGACTATCGTGAATTAAATCGCAAGTCTGTACCTGACAGGCACCCCATTCCCAGGATCCAGGATATACTGGACTCCCTGAGCAGCAGTTCTTGGTTTTCAGTCTTGGACCAAGGGAAGGCCTATCACCAAGGATTCCTTGATATCGAGAGCCGACCCCTAACAGCCTTTATAACACCCTGGGGACTATTTCAGTGGAACAGGATTCCATTTGGCCTTAGTTCAGCACCAGCTGAGTTCCAGAGGAACATGGAAGCCTGTCTGGAAGATCTGAGAGATGTTATCTGTCAGCCTTACCTGGATGATAACCTTGTACATAGTACCTCTTTCGATGATCATGTGGCTCATGTTCGCACAGTCCTCCAAAGATACCAGAAACATGGAGTCAAACTCAGCCCACACAAATGTGAACTGTTCCAAAGGAAAGTGCGGTTCTTGGGCCGTATTGTGTCTGAGGATGGATCTTCCATGGACCCAGCTGAAATAGCCCCGGTACAGGCTCTGAGGCTCCGAAAACCAGCTACAGTGGGAGATCTGAGAAAAATGATGGGATTCCTCTCCTATTATAGGACCTACATACCCAATTTCTCTCACCTGGCAAGACATCTCTATCAGCTGATAGCAGCGCCACCTCAAAGCACATTACCTGCTGAGCCTAAAGGAAAGAAAAGAAGAGTCAGTACTAAGTCAAAAGGGCAGGCATCTCCCAACACACCCATAACTTGGACACAGACTCCTCAAGATGTGTTGAACACACTGATCGACCACTTAATGGAGCCACCAATTCTTGCTTATCCTGATCTGACTCTACCGTTTGTCCTCCATTTGTGATGTGTCACAGGATGGTTTGGGGGCAGTCCTGTATCGAAAACAAAATGGGAAGATGTCAGTGATTGCATATGGGTCGAGGACTCTCACACCTCCGTAGAAAAACTACCACATGCATTCAGGTAAACTAGAATTCCTCGCTCTTAAGTGGGCCATTTGTGAACGCTTAAGGGATTATTTGTTTCATGCTCCCCATTTCGAAGTGTACACAGATCATAATCCCTACATTTTGACAACAGCCAAACTCAATGCAACAGGGCACCGTTGGGTCGCAGAGCTTGCCGATTTTAATTTCACCGTCAAATACCGGCCTGGGAGATGCAATGCAGATGGAGATGGCTTGTCGAGGATGCCGCTTGACATTGACCAGTACATGAAACTGTGCAAAGAGGAGATAAACCAAGATGTGATAAGTGCTGCAGTGCAGGGTGTGGTTTTAACTTTCAAGGATGCTCCTCTGTGGACAAGTGGGATCCACTTACAAGCTGTACATCTGGTGGAAGACAACATCTCACTGCCCACTAATCTGTGTCTGTCGCAGGAGCAGATCAAACAATCCCAAGAGAAAGACCCAGTTATCAGCCGTGTCCTGGAGTACAAAAAGAATAACTGTCGTCCATTCAGCCGCACTCTAAAAAAAGAATGTCAGGAGACCAGATTCCTTCTGAAACAGTGGACACGACTGCACTTGAGCGATGAAGGAGTCCTGTACAGAAAAGAAGGAAAGAGAAACCAGCTTATTCTACTGAAAGAACATCATCAAACGGTTTACAGAGAGTTGCATCAAGAAATGGGGCATCTTGGAACAGAGAGGACTCTAAGCCTAATTCGTGAAAGATTCTATTGGCCCCATATGCAAAAAGAGACAGAGCACTTTGTGACGCGTGTATGTGAGTGCCTGAAAAGGAAAAAACCTCATAAGACTACAAAAGCCCCATTGGTTACAATTCAAACCACCTACCCTTTCCAGCTTGTGTCTATCTTCATCTTGAGAGGTGCAAAAATGGTTATGAGTACATACTTGTAGTGATGGACCATTTCACACCTTTTGCCCAGGCTTATGCCACAAGAAATAAGTTGGCAAAAACAGTGGTACAGCACGTCTTTGGTGATTTTGCCCTCAAGTTTGGTTTCCCTGAAAAAATCCACCACGACGTGGGAAGGGAATTTGAGAATCACCTAATGGATCAGTTGCAAGAGGTGTGCGGTGTGCATGGGTCTCACACAACCCCATATCACCCAATGGGCAATGGGCAAGTTGAGAGGTTCAGCAGGACGCTCTTGTCCATGCTCAGGACACTGAGCGATACTAAGAAGGCTGACTGGAAGAACTCGCTGTCCAAAGTGGTCCATGCATACAACTGCACCCGTTCTGAAACAACTGGCTTCTCTCCATATTACCTGCTATTTGGATGTTCACCCTGGCTCCCCATTGATCTCATGTTCAACCTGCAGGCGAATGAGAAACAGCAGAGTTATGCAGAGTATGTGGCAAACTGGCAAACACGAATACAGGAAGCCTATAATATCGCATCAAAGACTGCAAGAAAAGAGGCCTTGAGAGGAAAAAAATATTATGACAAGAAAATTCATAGTATTGAGCTTTTGCCTGGCAACAGAGTCCTACTCAGAAATCTAAGCGAAAGAAGAGGACCGGGTAAACTACGCTCGCACTGGGAAGATTGTGTGTATACGGTGATAAGTCGAAAAAGCTCTGAGAGTCCAGTATACGAGATCAGACCAGAGAAGGGAGGACAGAGTCGTGTGGTACACAGAAACCTCCTGCTGCCCTGCGACAGTTTACCTGTAGAAAAGCCAGACACAAAAGACAGCCAAACACAAAAAAGAAAGCACTTGGTTAAGAGCAGGAAAGTGCCAGAACAACAACACGACCTGGACTCAGGCAGTGATGATGATGACAGATATGAACTATGCTGTAAATTTCTACCCCGTACTGAACACAGTGCAAAGCTCACCACTCTGAATCCTGAAGCTGAACCATTTGAACCGGCTATGATGGATGAGTACTTACCCGAATACCAACCTGATGCTGGAGGAGCAGAGAATGCAGAGGTCACAGGAACGGAGGAGGAGAATGTTCCACAGGAGGACAGTGATTCTGAAGAGGGGAATCAAGATTCTGTGAGTGAACTGGAGGTACCACAATCATGTACTTATCCACAAAGGCAGAGTCATCAGCCAAAGATGTTGACTTATAATGAACTGGGAGAACCGACAGTGGTGCGGAGAAATGTAGTTCTAAAGGATATCAATTTGATTACATGGTAAGACTCGTCTAATTAGAATGTAACTGTTTACGTATATGCTAACCTTACTGGTAGGAATAGTCAGATAAATTGTACAGTGCAATAGTTAGAAAATGTAGCACAATAGTGACTGACCCCCTTTTCTAGAAAATAAGCCATGGCCAGGAGGGAATAACTGATTTCATGCACAGAGATAAAACAAACTGGAAACCTACCTTTCGTCTTGCAGCAATTAAGGGGTCAGCCTGAAAACACCTGTTCTAAAGTTGTGGTAAAATGTCGAAGAACATTTTTAAAAGTGGGGGAGGGTGTAGTGATATGGATTCAAGTAGTCATGTATATGTTGTTTCTCATTAGTATTATTAGTTATCATTTGTTAAATATAGTTCTTGTGTTAAATGTATATGCAAATATATTTGTATATAATACTGTGCAATGATGCGAACTTGAACATCACTTAGACCTGTAGACGCTGGCAGGTGACTCTAGAGGGTGATAGTGAGTTTGAGGACATAGAGCTTCATTTATATATGAAGAAGCCACTCTGGCAGTCATCAGCAAACAGTTGAAAGATAACTAATTTCTATCTGTGTTTGTGTTTTTACAGGTAAGATGAGTGATGTGGCATCACAGTTTGTGTTCATAAAATGTTTATATGTTAGTTATATGTGTTAGTTTGAATAATGTGTATATTAAACCAATAAATTAAGCGGTTGAGGTACGGCCGCTGCACCCGCGTGATGGATTGCGCAATCGCGGCTGGGAGGCGGCCGACGCCGCTGCGCTGTTGGAGGCCGCGTGATGCATTGCAACTTAAGTGCCTAATGTTAGAAAATATCATTACAATCGCTCGTTGTTAGGAAAGAGCTGTTATTTGTTTATTGTTACAGTTGTGTTCTGTACATCTGTCATGGGGAAGGGAAAACTAATTGATAGAGATTGTTTACAACAGCGCACATAAAGAGAAATAGCCTACTAAAAAGGAAACAAAGTGCTTATACACTGTTTGTGTATAGTTATTGAGTATTATTGTCTGTCTGATGCCATGAAAATGTTAATGTGTTACAGACAGTATTCAGCAATATATTTTCATTTTCTTTTGATGTGTTGTCATAAGATTGTGCAAAGTGAGTTTGAGGACATAGAGCTTCATTTATATATGAAGAAGCCACTCTGGCAGTCATCGGCAAACAGTTGAAAGATAACTAATTTCTATCTGTGTTTGTGTTTTTACAGTTCTTTTTCAGCAATAAAACAATATATGTCCCACCAGAAGTCTCCGCCTCTTCTGTGTGTGCAACGTGTGTGTGTGTGTGTGTGTGTGTGTGTGTGTGTGTGTCTGTGTGTGTGTGTGTGTGTGTGTGTGTTTGTGTATGTTGTGCTCAGTTCAGTTTCAGTTATTAAGGAATCTGATGGCTTGTGAAAAGAAACTGTTACACATCTGGTCGTGAAGCCCGAATGCTTCAGTATCTTTTTCCAGATTGCAGGAGGGTGAAGAGTGTGTGTGAGGGGTGTGTGGGGTGAAGAGTGTGTGTGAGGGGTGTGTATGGGGTAACTCTTATATATACCATGTATACAGTATATATACTCTTATATAAACACGGCCATTCCCCTCCCCCACTTGAGTTACAGCATTTAGCAGACACACTTATCCAGAGCGACTTACATTTTATCTCATTTTTATTCAACTGAGCAATTGAGGGTTAAGTGGCAGCTTGGTGGACTTAGGAATCGAACTCACAACCTTCCGACTGATAGGCCAACACCTTAACCACTAGACCCCCACATCCCAGGACAGCATTTTCCCACATGGAAAAAACCTATATAAACATATATGTTTCAATATAGGTTTGATATAGGTTTTTGATATAAGTGATATATGTGGGTGGAGAGCTTTGGTGGAGAGAAGGTGTGTGAAAAGATGGCGCCGGTGTGTGTGGCAGGCCGTCTGTTCTCTCTAACCGTAATGTTTGTGTTGTTTTTCACTTTTAACAATGTAGACTCTCTACTGGTGTATGATCGCCAGACACTTCTGAACATTAGAGCGAATATGGAAAATATGTTAATTTATAATTCTGGTGACTCGAAAACCTCACCTCACCTGTACGATTTACCTGCATATCTCTGCCGAACGCCGCTTCCTGATCAGAAGAAAAAGCTACATAGACAGCGGGGGAAGCGTGGGGGCCTGCTAGTAAAAATTAAATCCCGGCTGGCAGTTTCCCGCAGTCCCTTAGAATGTTAGCGGAGTATCAGGTAGTCGACTGCTTCTATATTTCCATGCGCTCTTTGGATCCTGTTTACACCTGGCTGGTACCGGTGGTCGACGCCAACGAGGAGTCCGGGGTTCCCCGGTCAGTGTCTCCCCGCTTGCGGAGAGGTGGAGTAAACTCATCGTGCCTACGGGTGTTAGATCGTAAGACCCGGATAGCAAATAATCCAGCTCCAGCCAGGATTGCTCTGGTAAATGCCGGATCTCTGATAAACAAAACGTTTATCTTAAATGACATTTATACCTCAAACAACTTGGATCTACTGTGCGTGACTGAAACCTGGATGAATGAGGGTGAGTTAAGCCCGTTCGCAGAGATTTTACTGTTAAACTGTGGCTTTCTCAGCTGTCCACGACTTACAGGACGGGGTCAAGGAGTTGCTATTATTTTTAAGGAAAAATTAAACTGCCGGCGTGTGATGTGCAACACGTACACAAGCTTTGAGCTGATTGTGTTTGAACTGAATCAACCTGACCCAGTGCTATGCGCTGTGATTTATCGTCCTCCCAAATACCATATAGACTTTATAAACGACTTTTCCGATTTTCTGGCAGAAATCATGCCGAAGTATGACAGAGTTTTAACCGTTGGAGATTTTAACATCCATATTTGTTGTCCCTCCAAACCGTTGGTTAAAGACTTCCTAAATCTCATTGAATCGTTTAATTTAACACAGTTTGTGGCCAACGCTACTCATGAGCACGGACACACATTAGATCTGGCCTTATCATGTGATCTACCTGTTAATAATATTAATGTTTGTGATGCTACTTTTTCTGACCACATGTCGGTGCTATTTGAGATTTCTTGTTTCTGTAGTCCGAAGCCACGTGCTCCTGCTCATCGCTATCGCTCATTTAACTCTTTAACTGCAAAACGGTTTGCTGATGTTTTTAAAAACACAAACATGGCCTTCTCAGTGTCCACTCAACATTATAATACTGATGAGTTAACCTCATTATTTTATTTTTCTTGTGAGAATGCACTGGACATTGCTGCCCCTTTCAGGACTATGCGTGCTAAGCCAAAATCTGAACCATGGCTGAACCACACTACCCGTGCTGCAAGGCGTGAATGCAGGAGAGCTGAACGGCAATGGAAAAAAGATAGACTGCAGGTTTCATCTGATATCTTGAAAGACAGCTTGTTCAAATATCAAAAAACTGTAAAAACGGAGAAGTCAAGGTATTTCTCTAATGTCATCGCAAAAAATTCTCATAAACCTCGTGTTCTGTTCAATACTATTAATTCTGTTTTACATACATCTCAACAAATAAGTTTGGAATCTTCCAAAGAAACATGCGAACATTTTTTGCAGTTTTTTAACGACAAGATTGTGACTATTAGAGCCAATATTGTTCACCCTTCTGCTGATATGTCTTCTTTCCCTGTGTGCTCCTCTGTTTTCAATCAGTTTGAGCCAGTGTCTCTTGCTTATTTAAAAGACATCATTGATAAAAGGAATCCATCTTGTTGTCCCTCAGACATTATTTCCCCAGATTTCCTAAAGAAAGTTTTTGAAACGCTTGGCCCTAACATACTGACGATTGTAAATAGTAGTCTCACTCATGGAGTTGTACCCCTACATTTTAAACACGCTATAGTGGAACCACTGATAAAAAAAACCTAACTTGGATTCATCGGCTCTTGCTAATTTTAGACCCATTTCAAAACTCTCATTTCTCTACAAAATATTGGAAAAAGTTGTTTTTAGTCAATTATTAGCCTATCTAGACTTGCATGGCTTGCAAGAGTTGTGCCAATCTGGTTTTAAATCACTTCACAGCATGGAAACGGACGTGTTAAAAGTTTATAATGATTTATTATTGACCACTGAAGCAGGTAACTATGCTGTTCTTATGCTGTTAGATCTTACTGCTGCGTTCGACACCATAGATCACAATATACTAATCTCTCGCCTTGAGCATTGTGTTGGTATAAAGGGTGCCGTGTTACAATGGTTCAAATCTTATCTGGGTGAAAGAACTTTCTTTGTACGTCTTGGGGAATTTGTGTCTTCTACTGCATCTCTTGTATGTGGAGTCCCTCAGGGTTCTATTCTTGGACCGATTTTATTTTCTTTATATATATTACCTTTAGGGTCCATTTTTAGGAAACATGGCATTTCATTTCACTGTTATGCAGATGACTTGTAACTCTATCTGCCTTTGAAACGGAAGGATGCAAACTCTGTAGCACCTTTGCTGAGATGTCTTGAAGATATTAAAGCCTTTACTTCTTAAAGTTTAATGAAGATAAAACTGAAATCATTTTATTTCGACCTGGCGGTAAGATTAATACTCGTGATGTAGATCTGGGTGACTTAAAGTCATTTGTGAAGCCTGTTGTCAAAAACCTGGGGGTTTTAATGGATGGTGACTTTAAACTAGAAAAACAGATTAATTTGGTAGTTAAATCGTGTTTTTTTTTTCAGTTAAGGCAATTATCTAAAGTCAAGTCATTTGTATCTTTTACTGATTTTGAGAGGGTCATCCATGCTTTTATGTCATCCATCATTTTATATCATAGTCTCTATGTAGGCATTGGTGAGGCATCTCTAACACGCTTGCAAAGGGTAAAAAATGCAGCTGCATGTTTATTAACAGGGACACGCAAACGAGAACACATTACACCTATATTGGCTTCCCTTCATTGGTTGCCCGTTCATTTTAGAATTGATTTCAAGATTTTGCTTTTAGTTGTTAAATCATTAAATAAGATTGGTCCTAAGTATCTTTCAGACCTATTAACGCCATATGCTCCATCCAGAGCACTTAGGTCTGCTGGGCAACTGCTTTTAGTATCCCCCAATGCAAGATTAAAGAGCAGAGGTGACCGTGCCTTTGCAGTAGCGGCCCCCAAAATCTGGAATAATTTGCCTTTGTACATTAGGCAGGCTCCTTCACTTGCTGTTTTTAAATCACATTTAAAAACATATTTGTATGGTGCAGCATACAACGCAGTATGAGAGTTACCTGTTAGGAGTTCTTTTTAGTGTGTGTTACTAATTATTATTGTATTTATTGCATTTTTATTACTTTTATTTAGTTTTTATTTTATTTATTATTATTATTATATGCTTTTTAGTTCTATTGTTTATTTGATATTGTTTGTACAGCACTTTGGAGAACACCTGCTGTTTTAAAAAGGTGCTCTATAAATAAACATTGATTTGATAAAATTGGCCGTTTCCGTATATTATAGGTACATATATGCACGTATATTATGCACCTATATGTTCACCTATATAATAGTAAAATTTAAATCCATAGCTGCTAGGCAACATAAATAAAAGTCCAAAATGTAGAAATGTACATTATTTACTTACTGCAGATCAATCAAATAGTACAAAACAAAAAATATAGTACAAGAACAAAAATAAGAAAAAAAACCTGCTAGGTGCCATAAATAAAAGTCCAAAATATAGAAATGTACTGTACATTATGTATTTACAAGAACAAAAATAAGACAAAAACTGAACAGTAAAAAAAATTATCTTTTTGCTCTTCTCAGCTCCGTGAGCTTCGAATTAATAGATGTGCCTATCTGCCCTCGGCTGGCTGCCGGCCACTTCTTCAACGTAGCATCTAGAGAAGACAAAATAATAAGACATTATTATTATTCTATAGGTTTCATCAGGACTTGTGTTTTATAAAAAACACTATACAAATAAGATTCCCTTATCCCCCATGAAAATCTTACTCATCATGAATGTATTGTAATGTAACAACACACACAGGATGCAGACTGGTAGTGTACCTTATTCTTTGAAAGTTTGTCATGACCCTCCTCCTGGTGCTTGTATTTGGAAGCTCCTCCTTTTTTATTGTCAACCTTGAGAGAGAGATAACCAAGTCAGTTACCTTTTACGTTGAAGCCTTCTCAGTCGGCCCCTAGCTGCTCACGGTACTTTGTTTGGGATGTGAGGACGTTTTATTTGCCATTGTGTGCCATCTTTTTCCATCTTGATCAGTTTAATTTGGAGAGTTTTCAAGTTCTGGTTCAATAAAATTTAAATGTTATCATGAACTGCAAACGTTTGTCTAATCATGTTTACCAAATCTAACATTATTGGACTAAAGCAAATTAGCATACGGCTAACATGAAAGCTAAGCTATATTCAGGTACCTAGCAAGATTCATTTTATACTTCTTTAAGTACGAGCAGAACCATTTAATGTGGTATTTAACTACATAACGTCAGGTAAAGTTTGCGTGTAACTTACTTGCCACGTGAATAATTCTGTCTCGGTGCTCGGGGCCGGTTGTCGGCCTTTTCGCCATTCCAGCTTCTTGGTTTTATCAGTCCTTTCAAAAAAGTCTCTAACTGAAAAATTCCAGACACAGTCGAGGGGCAAAAATACTATGGACCCCTCTATCCTCACCCTCAGTCCATTCTAGTAGGACATAGCGGCTCTGCAACGCTTTTATCGCCATTTTACTCCCAGCCACTATCTTTCGGCGCCAAAAATGAAATACTGCGCGCTGGGCCGCATGCGGATAACGTCATCAACTACGCGACGCTGTAGCGGTCGATCTGAGCTTGCCAGTATAAATAACGTTATGGAAATAAGACGCAAGAAAAGCATTAGTATGGATCCACAGTTGCCAAAATGAGATATGAGCTACAAAATGATCCTGCCATTAGCTATATAGAAGACATATCTTGTATGTATAGGGCTTATATGTGGATATATGTGAAGCAATAGGCCTGTATATGCATATATGCACCTCACTTTTGCCTATATGTGGCATATATACGCATATATGCAGCATATATGCAGTATATATCCACATATAGATTCTTTCCGGGGATGATGAGTAGCGATTGTACTTCATGACTGTTTTTGCAGACTTTGACATTTTATGATATATGTACATTAAGGAAAATATTCTGCAGTTCTCTAATAAATGGGTATTTCATGCTATTCTGTATCACATAGTCTCCTCCTGCGCTCCCGTTGTGGACAATGTGACTGTAAGGCAGCGCTGATTATTCATTCATTCATTCATTCATCTTCTACCGCTTATCCGAACTACTCGGGTCACGGGGATCCTGTGCCTATCCTCAGGCGTCATTGGGGATCAAGGCAGAATGCACCCTGGACGGAGTAGCGCTGATTATTTTTATTATTATTTTATTTTTAATACATTTTGAATTACGTTTGGATTTTACTAGATGTATATAGCCTAAAACAATCGGCACAAATGACATTGTTGTATTTAATCTCCATGATAATGTGGATATAACGTATGAAATGTAGCGAAAATTAAATGTCATTCATTCTTATAATCTTAGAATTTATTTATTACTAGCATAAATAAAAATCAACCACACAGTATAGTATTACGAAAAGTCCGAGTTTCACACGCACAATTATACACATATTGGTAGTTAAACGACTCCGTCCAGGGTGTATCCTGCCTTGATGCCCGATGACGTCTGAGATGACGTAAGACATTCAGATCTGGCAACCCGTGTGCCTTTCAGCCACACCTCGCGCCGGATATGATCGCTTTTCCACTGCCCGTATAACGAGGAGAAAACAAGCTCTGTGATTGGCTGTGATTGAGAGCGAGCAACGCGCACAAAACAATCCGTGAATAAGGGGCTGGTCCTAAACATGCAGGAAGTACTGATGTACACCACATAAACTGTCTGATGTACACTGTATACACTGTATACACTGCCCGCGCAGTGATTTGCCTTGACTATTTATGTTTAAAAGTAGCCGTGTACAGTGCGGGATTTGAGGCTGGTTCACGTACGCACATCTGCGGGTGATCTGTGATTCACAAAGGGGACATTGCTTACAGGTGTGCGTACGCATGGTTTTATAAATCGGGATTTTTTTGGGGGGTACGTAAACATTTAGTAGGGATCCTACGCACAGTTTTATAACTGAGACCCCTGGTCTTTTTACCATCGTATCACAGAAAACGCATGAACTGACCAGGTGTAAAGCCCCCCTAAGGTCACGCTGAAACAAAAGGAATAACAGGCTGTGAAGTCTCCTCTACTTCCAAGGTGAGCACATGCTTTATGTCTGAAGGTTTGTTTGTGTGTGTGTTTATACTGGTACTACTGGTAAACAAAACGGACATTGTCCATATTTCACATCGCCTTTGATTAAGAGGAAATAAAAGATCTCACTTGTGTGTGTGTTTTTTTTTAATTATTATTGTATCGACAATATTGACACATTCCTCATAACCCAAAGCTCTAATTACCCTTCTGTACGGGTTGCCAGGTCTGAATGTCTTACGCTTAAACGCTACAAACGATTAACTATCAATATGTATATAATTGTGCGTGTGAAACTCGGACTTTTCGTAATATTATACTGTGTGGTTGATTTTTATTTATGCTAGTTTCTTTTCTTTCTTTTTTTTTAATAACAAAAAGCACCAACAAACAAAACTCGTTGGGGAGCAGGATATACATGTGTATACATACAATACAAATGTCACAAAGAATTTCTTAAAAAAGAACAGAGTAAAAAAACAAAAAAAGGGGAGAAGCTTAAATGCACAAGTCAAAAAAGGCTAAAGAAGGTAGAAAACAAATATTTAGAACAGTACACAAAGAGAGACTTATCAAAATAAGTTTCCTAGATATGTCACTATACATTTTCCTTGCAATTTTAGTAGATTTGATCTTTTTCAGTGAGGGAAAAAACAGTTTAAAGTCCTTTATAAACCAAACAAAAGAAGGCTTAGAACACCTCCACTTACTGCAATGAATGATATTTACCCATCATAATAATCTTATTGAGTAAATCAGATACTGATGAATCTATATTGTCCATATAAAAGAGTATGTGTGACAGGTTGAAAGTAGGGATATTATCCATCTTAAGTGACAACCAATTGTGTATCTCAGACCAGAAGCTCTTAGATACGGGGCAAAAAAAACCCATGTGTTCCAGAGTCTCATCAGCCACCTCACAGAAAACACAAGGGTCTACATCAAATTTACTTCTTCTACTAAGAAAGTCAGTGACCGGATATATCTTATAGATTATTTTAAAGTGGGTCTCTTTAACTTTTGGGGAAATGGGCTCAAAGATTTCCTCATATCTATTAACCGGTTAGAAAAGTTAACGTCTTCTCTTCTAATGACATTTATAGATAAAACTAGGGCTGGATGATATGGCTGAAAACTGTATCACGATATCAGTGTTTCATATCGGCCGATATCGATAATTATTGATATTTTTTATGACCCCTTTAAAATAAGGACCAGGAGAAAAATATATTACATTTAAATTTTTTTTATTTTGAAGGTTATTTATTAGGTTATAAGTTGAAGGTTAGTTATTTTATTTTGAAGGTTATTACTTAACCTTCCTCGGATCAGAATCCCCTCAGTTATTAAGACAGAAACGTCAACAACCAGGAAAACTAAAATGTAAACATAAGTCTAAAGTCACAATGTACACTTAACAATTATCTCAACATTTTAAGGTGCAAAATGAAATAAAATGTAAGAAATGCTTAATAAAGTGTAATAGTGCAAAGTGTTAAATATAAACAGAGAAACCTGAGACTTTAGTGCTAGGAAGTTCACTAGCTGTTCACTTTCTGGTGAATAAAGTGTTTTAAACATAAATAAAACTGAGGTAGACTGAGATTAATCGAGTATTCTACCGAAAATGTCATCAATTAATCGAGTAGTCGGTTAAAATGTATTTTTGCTTAATTAAAGAGCAATATTAAATATACAAGAGAAACTAATTGGTTTCCTTTTTTTTTTTTTTTTTAGAAAAATGAACTTTTATTTTTTTAAATACATAGTATGCAATGCATACAACAATATTTTCTATCACAAATAAACATTTAGATATTAACCATTACTTTCAAATTACTTTTTTAAAGTAACAAAACTAAGGCATACATTAAAATAAATAAATTAATAATAATAATAATAACAATACAAAAATACTGCCTTTAAGTCATGCAACTTCAGAACTAAAAGATTCTAAATCTACAGCTCAGGCATAACATAAGCCTTTACTGTCTTCTTGGAATGATTTGTGGTATTTAAAAGGCAAAAATCATGGACAGGAACTTGGACCAATGCCCCTTTTCCACCAAGGCAGTTCGAGTGCTGGTTTGGAACCAGAGCCTAATTTAGAACCAGTTCTTTCTGTTTCGACAGACCAAAGCACCGGCTCTGAACCAGGAAAAGCGGTTCTTAAGTAGCACCAAAACGTTGCTGGTCTAGACTTAAGAACCGCTGGGGGCGGGGCTACTGTTAGCGCATTTGATAATGTACCTTAAGTTTACTAATGTTTAATACACTTTTACTTTACCGCGATATGATACGTTATCAGCACACATGATAGTAGGTAGCTACATGCTAAGGCTAATTTTTTTCTGTGTTAACGATAAAATAACGTTATGTACTTTATCAATTACAACCTCCGTTTATACAGATTACATGGAGCCGCACGTACACGTTTTATTCGCCGCGTTTGGATGCCAATGTACGTTCGCAAAGCCACGAGCATTAACAGTAAAGCAACATCCGCCATTGTTGTTGTGTTTGTGTTTGCCGCTGCTGTACTAACGTTGCTGGGACACGTGACGCGTATACAGTGACGTCACACTCGGCGCTGTGATGGCTCTCTAGCTGGTGGAAAGGCAAACCGGTTCTTAGAAGGTTCGCCAGTAGAACCAACTTTGAACCAGCACTAGCGCTAGCTCTGAAGCAGCACCCGGTGCATTCCGGTGGAAAAGGGGCACTAAAGGCCATGCATGGTTTCACACTGAGTGCTTTAAGCATATACAAGCATGGACGACGTGCTGTTGTGGTACGCCAGCTTCGATTTTCTGGCGTTTTCTCCTGTTTGTTTTTTTCTTTTTGGTCATTGCCATTGCGCCCTCCCATTTTGCAGCCCGCACGCACCCGCACCCTTAAATCAAAAGACAGCTAACTCCTTGCGTCTCCTTCCACTTTGACACCACGTTGTCACACGCTTGCACACACACAAACACAAACACACACACACACACACACACACACACACACACACACACACACACATGCTTTAAAATGAATTAAAAGAGGCTTTAAATTAAATTTAAAAGATACATTTTTGTAATCGAGTTACTCGAGGAATCGTTTCCGTCCTGAGATACACCTGTAATATAAAACACAAATCTGAAACACTACAGTAACATTGTTTGAAATATTAAACCTACAGAAATCTGAAAAAGTAGCTGACTTTTCCTCTTTTATTTACAATTTCCTCGCTCGCTGCGGCGGTCATTTTCTGTTTATCAGTCGCCGGTTACAGAAGCACGAGACAATATGGCGCAACCAAAATTGATACTGTTACATGATTGGCTTTTAGCATGTCACTCCCTACGTTGCTAGGTTACCAGAGAGCGCTTGCCTTTGTTAATGCAACCAAACTTGCTTCGCAACCTCTGTTTTCTTCCGACGAAGGATAAAAAATATCGAACATTTTATAGAGCACATTTTATATCGCTATCGTTCACGTGTCTATCGCGATACATATCGTTATCATTTTATCGCCCAGCCCTAGGTTAAACTATTCCTAAATATTTCACTTTGTCTTTAACCTCAGTTGAAGAGATGATGGAGTCCGTTGTTGAGTGAATGGGAAGTAGCTCACATTTTTTAATATTAAGGGTTAATCCTGAAGCTTCAGAGAAAATCGAGACTGAATTTAGGGCAACATCAACCATGAATTTATTTTTTAAAAGGATTGCTGTGTCATCTGCAAATTGACTAATTTTAAATTCCTTGTCAAATATTGAGATCCCATGCAAATCGGGGTTATGATTAATGAGCAATATAAGTGATTGAGTGGCTAGAATAAACAGTTTGGGAAAAATCAGGCATCCCTGCCTAATACCGCGGGGTACTTCAAACCTAGGAGTTATACTAGGATTCAGGGATACAGAACTATATATCAGTATAAAACATCTTAATTATTTTACAAAAGTTACTCCCAAAACCTAAAAAATCTAAGATTTCAAATAAAAATGTATGTACAACAGTATCAAATGCCTTGTAAAAGTCAAGAAATAAACAGGAAGATGACAGGAAGTTTGTGGGATTATATGAGAAAAAAACAAAACTGCACTTGATGTTCTGTGCTCAGTACGGTTGTGTTACCAAAGCGTTCCTGTTTGTTCGAACCGCACCGAGTTTTTTTTTTTTTGGTGCCAGATATGCTTAAACACATCTTGCACCAGCAACCTTGACATGGCCAGATTCCACGTTATCTCTTTATTCTGCATCTCTGTATCTACATTATTTCATGCATTGCGTGGCTGCCAGATAATTGGTTTTAAAGGGTTTTTTTTTTTTCAAAATAAATCAATTAATAAATAATCATTTAACAATCAATGATCGTGATTGGCCCATTACTGTGCAAGGTGTATCTTTTATAGGGTTTTGTGTTTTAATCAAATTGCAGGACGCGTATCTAATTCAAATCGGCACACTTAATGTCTTCGGCTTTCATCTTGAATAAATACGTTGGCTTTTGAAACCATGATAGTGGCCATAGGTAAAACGTGACCACTTCAAATTTGATCATTTTATTTTTATCTAACTCTAAACTAATCATTAATGCTTAGATTATTCAGATATATTAGTTTTTACCTTTGAGTAATGTCAGTTTCTTATCTGGACCTTTATAAGGAATTTAATCTAACCAAACCATTATAAAATATTTGAACAATCTCCATGCAAGTCTCATACTCATGTTACGGAGTATAATTTTATGTCTCCTAGGTGTTTTTTTTATTATTATTATTATTCATTCCAAGTGCTTGAGAATTACAGATTTTCCCATGGCACTCAAGTGCATTTAATTTGAACCCAGTTGTTTGACCATCTCCTATGCTCACGAAGCCTTCAGCACTCTCACCGTCAACATACAGAAAGGATACAGTAAATCTGGCTTATACAATGTGGGAGGTGGACATTTGGAGGACGGGAACGAGATGAGTTAAAAGTAGGGCTGGGCGATATGGCCTAAAATGAAAATCCCCGATTTTTTCACAAAAAATCGATTTACGATTTCAATCAATTTGTCCTGTATATTTATATATATTTATTATATACACCTGAGACAGATTCCAAGGGACCGTCTGCAAAGTGCAAAACCCGAAAAGTGGATACAATAAAAACAGAATAACTTCACTGTAATACACTGTACTCTCACACACTACTGATGTCCTGATAGTTATACTACAACACGTATTTTGGGGAAATGTCTTTTTGTATAATTTTTATGATTTTTCATATAAAAAAACAGTACAGTGAAGTTATTGACTGTTTTTATAGTATTCGCTTTCGGGTTTTGCACATTGCAGACGGTCCCTTGGAATCTGTCTCTTAGGTGTTTGCACATAGGGGCTTTTTACACCTGGTCACTTCATGTGTTTTCTGTGATCAGATAGCTATCCGATAGTAAAAAGACCAGGTCTAAATGCCCTCCGAAACGGTTTCGAGACGGATATAAATCCGATCAATCAAACCCCTTCAGGAGGTGGTCTGGGACGCATTTCAGATGAAATTGGACAGGTGTAAATGAATGTGGTTGTTCAAGCCACATACATCAGCGCTATACTCCTCCCAAACGGAAGTACGTCACTCGCAGGTGACTCGCGAGTCGTGCATCGCGCCAGAAACAAATATGTTTTCCCACCAGCGCTGGCTCTGATCTTTCACCCAGGCGTCTCGTTTGGTCTTAAAATGCGCTGCTGCCGCAAGCGAAAATGCAGAAAACAGTAAATGCTGTTTTTTGTAGCAACCGCATACACCAAAGTGTGTTCCATTTCAATTACCCCAGAAATGAGGTCAAATATATTTGCATATTGGGCGGGAGTAGAAAGATCGGATTGATATTCGATTCGCCGAGAGGCGTTTATGTGGCCTGATGTAAATGGAACAGTTTTTACAACTCAGACAGCTATCGGATCAGAGACAACACATGAAGTGGCCAGGTGTAAAAAGGCCCATAGAGACTTGTGTATTTTGTCCAACTTGGAGGAAAGCTGATTTTGAGGAAAATTGGGTTGTAGCTGCCTCTCTACATTACTACGATTTAAAAAAAAAAGCGGTGTTATTTGTGTAATAAGAGCGTTTAGGTCAGGAGTTATTGACTCGGGAATCTCAAATCTGTGAATTTGTGAACTTTACTTAAGTCACAATATACAACATAAAGTATAATGTTTGTTGATGCGTAACAGGAATTCTCTGCATTCATGATCACTTTCCAACGTGCCCCTTCTTATCATACTGGATACAGTTTGTAACCATTTCTAAGATGGTAGGTTGTTTTTTGGCGGTGTGTTTGTGCTGCCGTGGTGTTTTTCATTTCGCAGGGCACAACATCTCTCCCACTCGACAGCATGCTTCTGTTTAAGGTGCTGCAGTAAATTAGTTGTACTGCTACCTAAACACACTTTGCAGTGGGGTGTTGTGTGTTCTGCGTCTGACGCCGCAAAACAGAACCAATTCCATATGACAGATGACACTGTGCCTTTCTTGGGAACGAGTTCTTCCCTGCTCGCTGCTATGTTGTTTGTGTATCTCTATGGCAAACACGTGGGGGGAGGGAGGGCTGAGCCCATTCGGAACTACGGGAGCCCAGAGGGGAGCGTCAGTGGGTGTTAAAGAAAAAAAACGATTTTCATTCAAACAAATTGATGTAAACTACACATTCAAGTTAATCGATTTATCACCCAGCCCTAGTTAAATATCTGTATACTAAAGTCTGCTCGCTTGGTGGCCATCTTGGCATCAGTCCCAGACAGTTATTTCCAGGTACAGAAGAGCAGCCTTCAATCTACTAGAATGAGAAGAGGTGAGAAATGGATTGACAAGCTGACCTTTCAACCACAGATTCGAATCAGCTGCAAAAAGTGGTCTTTATTTATTTTTAGGTCATCCAGACTTGAATTGAATTGGGGCATGGAAGCCTTTATTATCAGCACATATACATTAGAGCACAGTGGAATTCTTTTATTCACATATCCCAACTGAGGAGGTTGAGGTCCGAGAGCAGGGACAGCTATGATAATGGAGCAGAGAGGGTTAAGGGCCTTGCTCAAGGGCCCAACAGTTGCAGCTTGGCAGTGCTGGGGCTTGAACCCCGATCTTGTGCATGGAGTATATTATAAGTGATGTTAGAACTTGGAAAACTTTCAACTTTCTTTTTTAAAGGTACCTTTACCGAACCTTTTTTCCACTCTCCAACTGTCCCTGTTTAGTAATTACACACTTCAGTTGCTTAACAATTCTAGCTTTCCTCCTAGAAAGTATCTACATGGAAGTGTTTTTTTAAAGCAAAAATCTTTGTTTTAATTGTCTTCTTACATATTGTCTATGTTTAGTTCAGATTTCTTCTAAGACTGTTTGTTTGTTTAATAAATGGGAACAATCGTTAGGTTTTCTCAAGTTAGCCTTAATGAGTATGAAAGCAGCGTTCGGATACGGGTCATTAACTTAACCGCTGGCATGTATGGCTGACTTAAGTGACCTTGGGATAGAGCAAACACGATGATAAATGTTTTTTTTTTTAACTGACAGTAAGGCGTACTGCGTAGTTAAGCATTCCTAAAGGTGCATGTGACATATCAACATGTGACATATCAAAACACTCAGCCCAATGCAAGGAACTGCCTCACAGGCATTCGGATTATGTCACATGCTCCTGTCCGCTCCCCTACAAAAGTATTGGCACCCTAGCTTTCTGTCCACTTGCCTCCAAAAGTAACACTAACCCTTATGTCCATTTGCCTCCAAAAAGCACCGGCCTTTGCGAATACTTGCCTCGTCAAAGCCAACATCAAAGTTTGTCGAACTTTACAAATCTAGTTTACACCTTGTTATATTCTGATGTTTACATAAACATCTAAGATTGATACAGAACGTTGTTGGTGTGGTGCTGTGGCAGGGTTCAGGTTATGCTCTTTCCTCTTTTCATGTGTTATGTCCTAAAACCCCTAGATATGCGAGATACGAGCAGGACATAGCAAGCTTTTTTATAATATTCTCCAAAACCAAACAAATTTAAGGTTTCTAACATAAAGCTATGATCGACTGTATCAAATGGTTTAAAAAAAAATCAACAAATAAATAATCAATTAAATCTAAAATGAGCTTAATATTATTGAAAATGTTCCAACCTTTCATAAATCCTGATTGACAATCATCAATTATAGGCTCAAAACATTTCTTCAATCTTTCGGCAAATATAAGTGCAAAAATTTTGCATCATTATTAATTAGTTTAATCAGACACCAAGTTCTTTTTTCCATGTTAAAGTACTTTGTATGTTTTTCTCCTTCCTCTAACCATTTCTTTCTTGATCTTTAGAAAGCACACTTTGTTTTATATTCATATATATAATCATATATCCAGCTCTAACTGTAGTTGTAGTAATTATGTAGTTATTTTTCTTTTCTTGATCAATATTATAATTTCCAGAAAAGCTTATAATTTCTTGTATAATTTTTTCTTCATTTTCTCATCTATGTTTTGCTATTTCTTTTCCTCTCCTTATGGCTAAAGTTGTAATGTTATATTTCATGAATTCCCAATTTGCACCAAAAGTGTTAGCTTTGCCTTCTTCAGGGATTCTATGATAACCTTTTTTGCTTCATTTCTAAACTTCACATCTGTCAATATATTCTGGTTCATTTTCCAATAAGTGAATGTTTTTATATCTTTGGATTTAGTTGTATTTAACGAGAGAAAAATAGCTTTATGATCTGTAAGAACAGATGGGTCTATAGAAACCTCATTAACATAATTAATTAAATTCCTTGAAATTAACCCATAGTCTATACGTGACTGAGAGAGAATTTTTTTACACCATGTAAACTGAATTTTTTCTGGATACTTATGTCTCCATATATCAATCCAAGTACTAATTTTGCATTGCTATATCATTCCACTGTTTTTTCAATCTGTTCTTCAAAGTTCAAAAATAAATGTTTATTTTGTGTAGTAGAATGACTTGCTTAGATATTCCCCAAAATAAGCAATTTAGTATTCTTTTCAATTACCAATATTACCCATCGACCCAAATCATGCATTTTAGTTTGAATAATTTTCCCCTTAAATGTACCTTTTAAGATCGCAACACCAGCTGCTCGATTACTCCCATATGACATCCATAAATCATCCCCCCATTGACTCTTCCAATAAACTATAATCTGACAAAGATGCATGTGGTTCCTGAATATAATTGAAGTCAAACTTAAATTTCCTGCAAAACAAAAATGCTGCTTTCCTTTTCAGCAAATTACGAACTCCCCTGGCATTTAAAGATAAAACTGACAAATGCCTCTTTTTGTTTCCACTGGCGAACCTTCTAAGAACCGGTTTGCCTTTCCACCGGCTAGAGAGCCATCACAGCGCCGAGTGTGACGTCACTGTATACGTGTCATGTGTCCCAGCAACGTTAGCGCAGCAGCGGCAAACACAAACACAACAACAATGGCGGATGTTGCTTTATTGTTAATGCTCATGGCTTTGCGAACCTACATTAACACCCAAACGCGGCGTATAAAACGTGTACGTGCAGCTCCGTGTAATCTGTATAAACGGAGGTTGTGATCGATAAAGTACATAACGTTATTTTATCGTTAACACAGAAAAAAATGTAGCCTTAGCATGTAGCTACCTACTATCATGTGTACTGATATGTATCATATGTATGTATCATATCGCGTTAAAGTAAAAGTGTATTAAACATTAGTATACGTAAGGTACATTATCAAATGCGCTAACAGTAGCCCCGCCCCCAGCTCCCGCCCCAAGCAGTTCTTAAGTCTAGACCAGCAACGTTTTGGTGCTACTTTAGAACCACTTTTCCTGGTTCGGAGCCGGTGCTTTGGTGGTCGAAACAGAAAGAACTGGTTCTAAATTAGGCTCAGGCTCTGAACCAGCACTCGAACTGCCTTGGTGGAAAAGGGGCAAAAGATACCAATGTGCTATATCAGCAACCTTAGGCTTAACAAATGTGAAACAAAACATGTTCCTAACACCTCAACAGTATAACTTCAACCCAAATTGACCTTAAGTCAAAGTACTCCCAAAAGACTGCACAGCACCACATTATAGTGATATTTCAAATATCAACGATCTATTCAATCTGAAAATTGAGAACATACTATGTGCTAAATGTCATAACTCCAATAATGACTGCATTGTCACTAACATATATAATTACGTGTATATATATATATATATATATATATATATATATATATATATATATATATATATATATATATATATATATATAATAACTTTACTCGTATTTAGGCTGTAGGGAGGTATTTCCTTTCCATAAATGAAGACTCGAACACATACGAAGTAAGCCTTCTTTCCTACATGCCGAGCAGCCTTCACCTTTGGCCACAGTTGTTTACGTATAGCTTTGTCCATGTTTAATTCCTTGTCAAACCGTAGTTCCTTGGACTTCAGGTAGGTGCTGGTTTTTGCTGCTTTCCAAATGTCTCATAAGGATCTGGATATAAACTGGATAATGATGGTTCTCCCTCTCGTGGCATTTCCATCAATTTTTCTTCCAAGCCGATGTACAATATCCACCTCTGCTTGTATTTTGCTGGTAAGCTCTGGAAGAACTGCACAACAAATATCCACGGCCTGTGCCTTTACGTCTTCACTCAACTGCTCCGCCAGATTGTAAATTTAAAATTCCATCTTCTTTTGTACAGTTGTACTTCATTAAGCCTAGAGTCGATCTTTTCATACCATGTGCGTCGCTGACTTCATGGATCATCTTCATGTCCTTATTAAAATGTTTCATGTCATTTTTGACATATTTTACTTCGTTGAAGAGGAATTCCATCGTTTTCTTTAAAAGCTTCAGTGCTCACCGTATTTACCCTTAAGAGTTCCTCTAATCCGTTGACTCTTTCATTTATGCATTGCATAATGTTTTCTTGAAGTTCATGCAGGGATGGTTCACCTCTACTTTTCTTCGGATCGGGGTGCAGGGGTTGAATCCGGTAAAGGAACATTGCATACTATGCATTTAAAAAATAAAAGTTAATTTTTCTAAAAAGGAAACAATTAGTTGTTCATTTTAAGAGACCCATCTTATTTTCTCTTGTATATTTAATATTGCTCTTTAAATGAGCGAAAATACATTTTATCCAATTACTCGATTAATCAATGAAATTTTCGGTAGAATACTCAATTACTAAAATATATTTGATAGCTACAGCCTTAGTGCACTGACTGGAACATCTTCAGGGATGCTGCAACCAATGGTGACTCCGTTTACTTGGAGGAGTACATGGCATCAGTGACCAGATACATCGGCAAGTGCTTTGATGACGTTTCCGTTTCCAAGATCATCACCACACGCTCCAACCAGAAGCCGTGGATGACTGCTAACATGCGTGCTCTGCTGAAGACTAGAGACCTAGCCTTCAGAACAGGGGAGAGGGTGGCCCTAAGAGCAGCAAGGCGCAAACTGTCCCGAGCCATCAAAGAGGCAAAGCGCGCACACACTCAGACAATCCACAGCCACTTTCAGGACAGCGGAGACACCCGGCACATGTGGCAGGGCATACAGGTTATCACGAACTACAAGACCGCTTCACCTGCCTGTGACAGCGACGCCTCCCTCCCAGATGCGCTGAATGACTTCTATGCTCGGTTTGAGGCGCAGAATAACGTAGCCACAAGGAAGACCATTCCTCCCCCAACTACCAGGTACTCTGTCTATCCACGGTCGACATGAGGAGATCTCTATACAGATTTAATCCATGGAAGGCTGATGGACCAGACAACATTCCTGGCAGGGTGCTCAGGGAATGCACAGAACAGCTAGCGGATGTCTTCACTGACATCAACATTTTCCTGAGCAGTGCCGTTGTTCCTATGTGCATCAAGACAACCACCATTGTCCCCATCCCAAAGAAATCTAGTGTCCTGCCTCAATGACTATCATCCCGTCACAGTCACACCCATCGCTATGAAGTGCTTCAAGAAGCTAGTCACTGGACCCCTGCAGTTTGTGTATCGCTCAAACTGCTCCATGGATGATGCCATTGCCACTGCCCTTCGTTTATCCCTCACCCACCTGGACAATAAAGACCCTTATGTACAAATGCTGTTCATAGACTTTTAGTTCATCATTCAATACAATCATCACTCAGCACTTGATTGGGAAGCTGAGCCTGCTTAGACTAAACACACCCCTCTGCTACTGGATCCTGGACTTCCTGACTGGGAGACCTGTCAGTCAGTCCGGATTGGGAACAGCATCTCCAGCACCCCCACACTGAACACTGGAGCCTCTCAGGGCTGCATGCTTGGTCCACTGCAGCACCTTGCTGACTCACGACTGTGCAGCAATGCACAGATCGAACTATATCAAGTTCATCGATGACACGACCGCGGTGAGTCTCCTCAGCAAGACTGACGAGTCAGCATACAGAGGTGTAGAGCTAACTGTGTAGAGTCAACAAACTGTCTCTGAATGTTGATAAATCTAAAGAGATGGTGGTGGACTTCAGAAGAGCACAGAGCGATCACTCCAGGCTGAAAAACGATGGATCATCTGCATAAATCGTCAAGAGCACCAAATTTCTTGGTGTTCATCTAACGGACAACTTCATCTGGTCTCCCAACACCAGCTCCATCACCAAGAGACCCAGCAGCATCTCTCTCGCTTTCTCGCTGAGAAAGGCACATCTCCTTCCATCCTGACTACGTTCTACAGAGGGACCATTGAGAGCATTCTGAGCAGCTGCATCACTGTCTGGTTTGGGAACTGCATCACCTCTAATCGCAAGATCCTGCAGCGGATAGTGAGGCAAGCTGAGAAGATCATTGGCGTCTCTCTTCCCTCTATCATTTACACTTACATTACACGCTGCATCCGCAAAGCCAACATTGTGGCATTGTGGATGACCACACACACCCCTCACACAGACTCTTAACCCTCCTGCCATCTGGAAAAAGCCAGAAGCCGAAGCATTCGGTCCCTCACAACCAGACTGTGTAACAGTCTCTTTCTACAAGCCATCAGACTCCTTAATAACTGAACTGTATGGACTGCACAGACCTACACCAAATACACACACTTCAACATGCATCCATCAACCTGTTTACATGCTGTTTTTGCACACTTTTTTGCTCTTTGCACACACTTTCTCACGTTTCAGTCCTTTGCTGTTTGGCACAAATCTCAGGAACCTACTGCTATAACTGTGTTCATTCTAGTGCACGCATCATTGTTGAATATACAGTATTTACACTGGTCGGTGCTGCTTTTGTTTATTGTGTTTTGTGTATAGTCTTTTGTGTATGGACTTGATTAGGAAAGGCACACACCTGTCTATATAGGTTTTTACAGCTTACAGTGCATGTCCAAGCAAATGAGAATCATGAGGTCGAAGGAACTGCCCAAGGAGCTCGGAGACAGAATTGTGGCAAGGCACGGATCTGGCAAAGGTTACAAAAGAATTTCTGCAGCACTCAAGGTTCCTAAGAGCACATTGGCCTCCATAATCCTTAAATGGAAGATGTTTGGGATGACCAGAACTCTTCTTAGACCTGGCCGTCCAGCCAAACTGAGCAATCGTGGGAGAAGAGCCTTGGTGATAGAGGTAAAGGAGAAACCAAAGGTCACTATGGCTAAGCTGAAGAGATGCAGTAGGGAGATGGGAGACTGCAGCCCTCCACCAATCGGGTCTCTATGGCAGAGTGGCCCGACGGAATCCTCTCTTCAGTGCAAGACATATGAAAGCCAGCATAGAGTTTGCCAAAAAACACATGAAGGACTCCCAGACTATGAGAAACAAGATCCTCTGGTCTGATGAGACCAAAATTGAACTTTTTGTTGTTTATTCTAAGTGGTATGTGTGGGGAAAACTAGGCACTGCTCATCACCTGCCCAATACAATCCCAACAGTGAAAAATGGTGGTGGCACCATCATGCTACGGGGGTGTTTTTCAGCTGCAGGGACAGGATGACTGGCTGTAATTGAAGGAAAGACGAATGCGGCCAAGTACAGAGTGCACAGGACCTCAGACTGGGCTGAAGGTTCACCTTCCAACAAGACAATGACCCTAAGCACCATCCAACCTGACGGAACTGGAAAGGATCTGCAAGGAAGAATGGCAGAGGATCCCTAATTCCAGGTGTGAAAAACTTGCATCATTCTCAAGATGACTCATGGCTGTACTAGCTCAAAAGGGTGCTTCTACTCAATACTGAGCAAAGGGTCTGAATACTTATGACCATGTGATATTTCAGTTTTTCTTTTTTAATAAATTTGCAAAAATTTCTACATGTCTGTTTTTTCTGTCAAGATGGGGTGCTGAGTACATTAATGAGAAATAAAATGAACTTTGTTCATCAAAAGTAAAAGATGTGTCTGTTTGAGCTGCCGAGCATTTCTAACAAGATTTTATCTGTTGTTTTGTTCCCTTCTCATATGTGAGAATTCCTGCATGGGTTTGTTCTCTCTATGCTGAGGAAGACATTTAATTTAGCCAGTTAACATGTCACTTTTTTGAAGTGAAAGTAAATATTAAATGTATAAGTAAACTTAAACTAGTAAAAATTGTACTGCAAATCCTGCAGCTGATGTAGGTTTCATGTTTGTTTCCTCAGGTTAAGGTCCATTTGATGAATTGTGAACATCAGAACAGCAGCTGATGTTGATGAACTTCATCGATCCCAAAGTTCTTTAGTGACGATGATGTTCAGGGCAATGGGACAAATCCTGGTGAATATTGTAGCAGAAATCAGGACTCTCAGGACTCTTCTTCTCCTGCTGTGCTGTAAGTTTGTGTTTTTCCTTCACAATCACACATCACAGTATAGTTTGTGAGTGAAATGATGAAGCTGAAGCTGTGATGCAGGTTTACTGTGTGAAGCTGGAGACGAGACGGTCACACTGCAGGAAGTGGAAGGAACCACTATAACTCTCCATACTGGGATAACTGGGAATCAGAGTGATGCTCGTATTCAGTGGATTTATCGACCTGAGAAATCAGAGGAAAAGATATTGATTAGTCAGGTGTTTAAAGGAGAAACTGTTACAGACATCAGTGAGAGATTTAAAGAGCGACTGCAGCTGGACAGAATCAGTGGAGCTTTAACCATCAGGAACATCAGCAGAACTGATTCTGGAGTTTATTTATTACACGTCATCAATGGAAGTGTCTCATCTAGGACTTTCAGTGTCAGTGTTTATGGTGAGTAAAAGTTTTTCATGTCTCCTTCATGTCTGTGTTCAGTCTCATAACTTCTTCATTAATAAAAAAAAGAAATACAACCTGCATGAAATAAATACTGATGTTGATTTGGTGAAGTAAAGAGATTTATCTAGTCTCCAGTGTCAGTGCTTTGTAACAGCCAAAGGTAAAGTATCTCTTCAGGACAGAAGTGTTTATTCACTGTAATTAAATGTAACTTTAAACAAATAATCAGATTTTCATTATTAAATAAAAAATGCACGTTTTTTGCATTTCTGTTGTATAAAAGAAATAAAACACTTGGGGATGTGCTGCTGTTATAGGGAAATAATCTTCAGGGTGAAACAGTAACCCTGCTACATCACAGCTTTCTACTGGCATCATGGGTGTAGAAATAATCCTGAAGTCCTGGGAAATTATTTTCTACATTGAGTGGGAATTCTGTTAATGATTAAAGATGCATTCTGTTTCATGTGACTAAAGTATTTAATGTGTTTGTGTTTTTAGCTCCAGTATCAACTCCAGTAATAATAAATGAAAGAGGAAACCGAAGTGTGATTTCCACAGAGTCGTGTTTCCTCCTGTGTTCTATGGAGAATGCAGAAGATGTGAAGTTATCCTGGTACAGAGAGAATGAGAGAATCTCCATCACCAATAACACAGATCTCAGTGTTCCCCTCAATCTCCCACTTCAAATACAACACAATGACACTAACACTTACATCTGTGTGTCTGCAAACCCTGTCAGCAATAAAACAACTTCTCTCAACATCACACAGCTCTGTGACGTCTCAGGTACGTCAGTGAGTCTAAACTCTCATCACTTTACTGTAGTTAAGAAAAGAATAATGAATATTCATGATGGAGTGAGACAGAGGTGAATAAACACTTTCCCGGTTTAATCTTTAGTGTTTTTACTCTTCAGATTGTTCAGATATAGTAAATACTTCATCAGTACTTCAGTGATCTGTAGTTTACTTCAGCACAGGTCTTAGTGTGTGTTGTATAAACTCTGTGATAGACTTTTATGTTATACATCAACACATGATCTATATTTTTATAACTACAAACTTATTGAAGTAACTGATTAAAATTTCTGTACTTTTTTTTGTTTTAAAATAATAAATTGATTACATTTCTGATTATATCTTAATCTGTACAGATGATCGTCCCCGTTCACGGTTTCCTGCTCTGATATCTGCTGGACTTTTTGTGTTATTAATTATAATATTAATAACTTTGGGGATTCGGCTGAAAAAGAAAAACACACAAGGCAAGTAATGAATCTTTCTGTTCATGTGTTTAGTTCAGTAACATTTAATCTGATAAATTTTTCTTTATTTTCAGAAAAATTCGAGGGACTGACTTACACTGCTGTGATTGTTTAAGCTCACAGTGCAGAGAGAGATAAAGAGGTAAAGTTGTGGGAAAAATGATTTGGTATAAAATCACAAGAGTGATAAAGCCTCCTCCTGATTCATATTCTGCTGTGTTACAGGAAGAAAACTCCATATTAATGGATGTTGAAGTATAGAGAGACCCTGTGATGTATTCAGACGTGAGGAGAGCCAAATAATTCAACACATCACTAAATGATAAACATTTTATATTTTTGCACTTCTCATGCTCTGTCAGAGTGACTCACTCGAAGGAAAGCTTTCTTCACTTTATCTACACATTGCTTATCAAGTCAAGTCAAGTAGCTTTTATTGTCATTACAACCATATATAGCTGTTATAATACACAGTGACATGAGACAACGTTTCTCCAGGATCAGGGTGCTACATAAAACAAAGACAGGGCTAAGGACTTATACAGTAAGTAGTCTTAGCCACGTAAAGTGCAACTGTGCATCCTGGTGCAAACAGTGCAAGACAAGACAGACAAGACAGTGCAGGACAAAAGACAGTGCAGACACAAGTTACAAGACAATACAAAAGTACAAAAAATGCAATACACAAAAGACAATAAACAGAAACAGCGCCGACATGGACAATTGGCTAGTGTTGCTGTGAATGACCAAAGCTGCCCCTCTCACCCCGAGAGCACGGCCAGATTTGCCCTCTTGACTGGACACCTTGATGACACCGCTGCTGCGATCCCTCCACTGGCTTCCGGTAGCTGCACTCATCCGATTCAAAACACAGATGCTGGCCTACAAAGCCAAAAATGGACCAGCTCCCTCTTACCTTAAAGCCCTCATCATTCCTCGCACTGCACCCCACACCCTCCGATCTACCAGCACTGCTCGACTGGTTCCACCATCTCTCAGGGTAAGAGGCAAATATACTACAAGACTCTTCTCTGTTCTGGCACCAAGGTGGTGGAATGAACTTCCCCTAGAGGTCCGGACAGCTGAGTCACTGGCTATTTTCAAACAACGGTTGAAGACCTACTTACTCAGGAAACACTTTAAGCAGCACTTCTTTCCTTATCTTTTGCAAAAAAAAAAAAAAAAAACTTTGACACTTTTTCATTGTAACTTTGAACAATGTTTTAAACTCATGGTATCTTAAGTATGTAACCTAGTGAACCAGCATTAATGTATTCAATGTTGGAGATTTAAGCACTTATGTACGTCGCTCTGGATAAGGGTGTCTGCCAAATGCTGTAAATGTAAATGATGAAGATACAGGAGCACTTTTAGTGTCTGTTTCCTCTCAAGTTTATCGCTCACGTTGCCTCAGATAGCTTTTCCTTCCCTCTGCTGACTTGGCTGTTGAATGTTAATTATCCAGACTTTCTATAAGACTTGTGTAATATGTTTTAAATATATAATATAATGCCTTACTGATGTTTTACAAACTAAAGTGCAATTCTGACACTAACTGACTACTGAGAGCCATGAATGAATCCTGTATAATTCAGCAAAACCAATAAGCTTGATTTAATGAAACTGTAAATTGTAAAATGTAACTGTAATGAAAGATTTAATAAAACTGTACAATGTCAAAACTCAAATAAAGATCATGTCTATATAATAAATACAAAGTCCATTAAAAATAAAAAGTAAAATGGAACAGTGAATAAATCATGTTATAGACACTGAACGTAGCTGTATAAATGACATGAGCACAATCACATGAACACATTAACACTACAAAGCTCTTACAGTAGGAGCACATAGACGTCCTTATATATGAATTACTCTGATTTATTTAGAATTCCAGCATGAGGTTATTTTGACTTTAACACACACTCACTTTGTTAATTTACAGCAAAGATTTTAAATAAACACTAAAAATATTTTATACATACATAACATTTATACATTATAAATAACGTTTGTTTCTATTTTTCAACTCTTCATATACAGTGAGTTTATAATTATAAAAACAGACAAATAACAAAGTCCTTAAAAAAAATTATGACACAAATGTCACACCGTTATTTACGTGACCCGGAGAAGTCATAGTCAAATACCAGGAGAGTCAGAGACTTACAGAGGGGTCACACAGGAGTCACAGCACAGAGTCATAACAGAGTCACAGAGGAGTCAAAGCAGAGACACAGAGTCATAACAGAGTTACAAAGGAGTCACAGACACATCAGTAAAAAGTCACAGCAGAGTCAGAGACACAGAGTCACATAGGAGACAGAGCAGATAGAGGATTCACACACACCAGAGTGGAGTCAGAGAAGACTAAAGGCTAATGTTAGAGTCAGAGAGGAGTCAGAGCAGAGACACAGAGGAGTCAGAGTTAGAGTCAGAGAAAACTCAGATCCAGTCAGAGTTTTGGAGTCAGACATCTTCTGACAGTGTGTACTGTAAACCCTCAGACTGCACTCTCATAGGTGACCCAAGCATCTGATGTAGAGTACCAGCTGTAATAAACACACACACACACACACACACACACACACACACACACACACACACACACACACACACACACACACAGACAATCTGTGTTTTGTTTGTAAGTGGTTTTGAGAACAAAGTCTCATTTTTGCCTTAATCTAATCTCAACATGTCCTTAAACTCTTTAAAGTCAATAACACTTAATATTTGGTTACAGATCCCTCACCTGTAATAACTCTGACATCATCAACCTGCTCCATTCATCTTTTCTGTAGCTTTTCCTGCCTTGTTTTTCAGCTTCTTTCAGTTGTGGGCCTTGGTTCATAGAAAGCTCTCATTTTTAACAACAAACTCAGTCTTCACCTATGAACTACTGAAATAATCAATCTAAACACACGGACACACACCTGAGCAACAAGAAGTACCTGTCAATCACCTGTATTAGTCACACTGTTTCTGATCAACTGAAAAGTGAGAGGGTTCAAATAAAAGCTGCCGTGATGTTTAACACGTTTAGAAGTAAATATCACAGGAAATGATCTGCGTCTCATAGGGTTAGGGTTAGAGTTAGGGGTCAGTGTCTTCAGTGGATAGCAAACAAACAAACAAACAAACAAACAAACAGAAATAATATTTGCACATGCTCATGATCAGGATTTGCTTTCTCATCTGCTACCACCTTGTGGTCACTGTTGGTATTGCACATAGCAGCAACAACACAGTGTTACATAAATAAACTAATCACAAAACTCCTACTTGAAGAATAAATTGTTTTTATTTGTAGTTTAATGAAGTAAACAGATCGAGAATATTAATTATTTTTAATCCAAACTCCACGATTGAAAGGTTATTAAATATAAATGAATTATAGATCAGTGACCTATAAAAGAAATTGATTAATTATCATGTAAAGTTCTTTTTGATAAATAAGTATGTACTGAATTATGTCAGTGTCTCCACAGCTGAGTACATCACGAAGGTATTCAGCTCTTGACCATCTGTTATTCTGGACTTTTCTTCCTGTAAGACACAGCAGTATATTTCAGTATCTGAATCAGGTTGAGACTTTGTGATTTTTCTTTAAGGTTAAACTCACTAACACATTTCACATCATGATTATTTGAACAGTTTGATTTGGATGTTTACCTTTTTAACCCTCTCTGCACTGTGAGCTGTAATTGTCACCTCAGTGAAAGTCACTTCCTCAAGTTTCTTTAGGAGCTAAACAGAAAAAAATTCATTGTCTTGAACATGGGAAATGTACAAACTAAACTAAACACCGGAACAGAAAGATGCATTTTCTGACCTTGTTGTTTTTTCTTTTTAGCCAAACCCACACAAATCCTGTTAGTATTAGTCGCAGGAAAACTCCATAAGACATCAGGACAGGAAGCAGAGAAGGAGAATCGTCAGATTTGTCTATGAATATTATGATATAATCAACAATATATCTGACCAATCAGATCACTCCATCATGAATATTCATTATTCTTTTCTTAACTACAGTAAAGTGATGAGAGTTTAGACTCACTGACGTACCTGAGACGTCACAGAGCTGTGTGATGATGAGAGAAGTTGTTTTATTGCTGACAGGGTTTGCAGACACGCAGATGTAAGTGTTAATGTCATGGTGTTGTATTTGAAGTGGGAGATTGAGGGGAACACTGAGATCTGTGTTATTGGTGATGGAGATTCTCTCATTCTCTCTGTACCAGGATAACTTCACATCTTCTCCATTCTCCACAGAACACAGGAGGAAACACGACTCTGTGGAAATCACACTTTGCTTTCCTCTTTCATTTATTATTACTGGAGTTGATACTGGAGCTAAAAACACAAACAGATTAAATACTTTAGTCACATGAAGCAGAATGAAAGCCACTGTTTAATTCTACTTCTTATCTGTTCAGACATTTAAACAGCAGGTCATCAGCAGAATTCTCACTCAGTGTAGAAGATCATTTTCCAGGTTTATTTCACAGCCGGATTCCCAGTTTATTCCTCATGACTCCTAGTTGTCTCAGTGTAATTATGAAGTTATGAGACTGAACACGGACATGAAGGAGACATGAAACACTTTTACTCACCATAAACACTGACACTGAAAGTCCTAGATGAGAGATGTTCAGTGATGACTTGTAATAAATAAACTCCAGAATCAGTTCTGCTGATGTTCCTGATGGTTAAAGCTCCACTGATTCTGTCCAGCTGCAGTCGCTCTTTAAATCTCTCACTGATGTCTGTAACAGTTTCTCCTTTAAACACCTGACTGTTCAATATCTTTTTCTTTGCTTTCTCAGGTCCATAAAACCAAACTATATGAGCATCCCTCTGAATCCCAGTTATCCCAGTATGGAGAGTTATAGTGGTTCCTTCCACTTCCTGCAGTGTGACCGTCTCGTCTCCAGCTTCACACAGTAAACCTGCATCACAGCTTCAGCTTCATCATTTCACTCACAAACTATACTGTGATGTGTGATTGTGAAGGAAAAACACAAACTTACAGCACAGCAGGAGAAGAAGAGTCCTGAGAGTCCTGATTTCTGCTACAATATTCACCAGCATGTTCCTGTTTCTCCTCGACGTCATTATCAGTGAAGAACGTTGTGTTCAGTGCAGTTGTGTTGCTGCTGTTTACGACCTTCCCTTACTGTTAGTTTAGCGTCTTTACTGTCCCACATTCATCAGAGCGCTGGGCGGAAGTCCTGTCTCAGTGTGTTCAGTCTCTACACGCTCACTACACACTTTTCTCTCACCAATGGAGACGTGTGATTGATATGAAATAACTTTTTTTTAAGATCTATTTAGTGGAAATAAGGTTTAAAATTCTCTCCTCACATTTACAAGATCTACGAATTATAACAAGTAAAAGTGTAATTTCAATTAAGTTCATTAGAACTGAAAACTAAACTGAGTATAAGTTTGTACACCCTCAGGTAGCCATGATGTCACAGGTTTCATTCTTATATGTGAAATATTAAATGAGTATAATAAGATTTTATTTGATCTACATCTGGAGATTTGTGTCTTTGCCTTAACATTTAGATTAGATTCTGCAGAGTTTAGTATTTTAAAAATTTCACAGGCCTTGTGTAAAAGTATGAAGTTATGATTTTACAGTGTAGTCGTCCATCACCACTTCGCCTTTACTATGTGAGATGGAGAGCTGAATACTGAGAACAAACCACAAACCTCTACAATAACTAGAACAACTGTCACTCTGTTATTTCTGTCCTCTGCTAATAGTTTTGTGTGTCTTTGGTGGTTGATCATTAAAAACACATGAGCTACATGTGAATCTGTGTCTAATTAGCTGATCTTTGTTCATGTAAAATGTAGAAATAAAAATAGACTTAAAACAAATCCATCCACTTCTGGATGACACCAAATAGTGCTAATAAATTAAAAAGTTTTGTTCAATGTGATGAAGAGTGCAATTATTCTGACCCATACACAATGTGTGCAGCTTTAAACAAACAGCAGTTCATTTTTAACATCCTTAAGATTATTAGCTCAGTTTAGGCTGTGAAATATGCAACATGGATCTTTACATGTGTCTTAAATTAAACTGGACATATTACTCGTTTAGATCTGGTTAAATTCAAAGATTAATTCAAAAAGATTTGGTTGTTGGTTACAGAGTGTAAGTAGAAATTTCTAAGAGATTCTTAATAAATGCCTGGATGTCTTATCAATTACTTTATGCTCTGTTTCAAACTCTGTATTGCACATACAACATTAAAACTACAACAGGTTATGTATGTAACCCGGTTTCCTGAGAAGGTAACAAGACACTGCGTCATAGCTAAGAAGCTCATGCGAAATAGTCTCGTTCCCTTCTCAAGGGACCGGGTAAAATACGTAACATGGTATAGATGCTGGGTCATGGCTGACGCTATGGGACCACCAATACCAATGACACCACACACCGGGAAATGTCTGTGACGCAAGTCGTAAAATGGCATAAACAAGCAGGGATCAGAGCATCATTAGCCCTGTAAAACCCAGGAACCAAGGGTGGGAATAGGTCCAGGTTATATAACCTGATAAGAATGATAAAAACTGTCCTGATCTGCCAACATGTGGGGCAGAAAGCCTGAAGAAAAGCAGAATGCAAAAGCAGCTAATAGCAGACCATTTCCAAGGTCAGAAACTCCTCCATGGCTGACTCCATTGGCTCAAAAAGGAGACTTACCAGCCCCTGCAGGACTACTGAGAGGTCCTAGGAGGGGGTATGCAGGAAAGACTCAGCCATCCGTCACTGCACAGAGAGGATAGGATTTACCCCAGGCACTCGAGCGATGAGCTTAAAACCTGAGAACCAGAACTCGGCAAAGCAGGTGCAGACTGTCTTGCACTGCCAAGTTGTGGGGCAGAAGTCAGAAGGACTTCAGAAAAACTGATACTCCAGCTAACAGCAAAACGATTCCTCAGGCCTCAGCCCCTACCTTAGCAAAAGCCTGCTCTCATGCACAATAGAATGCAAATCACTCTCAGCAAGATAAATTTGGTCTCTACCTAATGCAAGATCTGGTGCACCAATCTGAATAGAGGGCATGACCACAGACTGTCCTAATGATTGATGCAGGGAATCACCAAAGATAACATCTGAGTTTAAAGAGGAAGTGTATCAGTGGTATAAACACAGTCCCTGTCTTCATGTAGTCTGTATGCTATGAAAGACAGGAGCTCCACCAAATGCCATGGGCAAGGCAACCATCTAGGACCATTCCGCATCCCGAGAGGGAGGGATACATGGGTAGAGCCTTGCGACTATGACATGCTCTGAGAGTGGGACTCAAGGTGAGAACTGGGGTCTACCAACAAAATAAGGGTATGAAGCCTGAGAAGCCTAACCCTTGTGTTCATTTGTGGGATTGAAAAGAAAAATGACTGCTCCTGAGTCAGAGATGAAATGGTCTCTAGAGTAGCAAATCAAAGAAATAGTTTTGGGCACTAACATCATGAGCCAAGCAGCCTTTGGCAGAGAGGCTAGCCGGATGTCCTTTATGACTGAAAGAATGGAAACACCATGAGAGAACCAAGAAATGCCAGCTGTGAGGCCAGAGGCTCGAACTGTGAGGGGAATATGCCCTATGTCCTATTCTGCAGATGCGAGAAAAGTTCATCCTGGAGAAACAAGGCTTGGTCTTTGCCAACAACAGTGAGCAGCAAAACCTCAAACAAGAAGGATGGGAGACAAACTGGATTCTGTAGTATTATCCTACATTATCCAGAACCCGCTGTGAAACACCCTGCAGAAGCTTTCACGCTGCCAGGTGGTCTGAGAGAGGTGCTAGCCTCTCGCTGTTCACACTTAGCCTAGTGCCCTTAAACAAAAAGCTGGCAGGGGCTAATTCAGAAGGTCATGACACATAAGGAAGCACCTCAAAGTCTGATGCAGACAATAATAATCCCACATTCAGTTCAGGAAAAATTGCAAAGTGAGCTCCCGTTGCCAAAGCGAAGGAATTGGATTTAAGTGCTTGGCTGGAAAACAGAAACAAAAGCGCACAACAACGCACATTTTTTTAAGTTGCCTTCACCAGCATAAATGCCACTGGCTCTTTTAGGAAGCAATTCAGTGGCAGAACGATCATCGTTGAACACATCAAGTTCCGATATTTCTGGTATTTCTGATTCTGATTCCCAATTCCAGTCGAAACGGAGACATTAGAGTCAGCAAAAAGGACTCAACTGTCTCTTGATCCATTTCTGACCTAAACTGTAACCTCCACAACCGAAGCCGTTGCGCTGCCTTGACAGACACGGAACTCCAGCCTGGAATGCAGCCAAGTAAGAGCAGAGATTGTGAAGAGCAATTGCTTGCAATGCACACGATCACCTGCCTCGAGAGCCGACTGCTTGATTTGATAATGAAGAAAAGACCCTAGACTCTATGGGAACACCCCGGCATTGGTATTGGTGTTCCCATAGAGTCAGCCATGACCCAGCATCTACAACAGGTTAGGTATTTTACCCGCTCCCCTGAGAAGGGAACGAGATGCTGCGTCGCTGGCCATACTCGGGGCATCCACTAGCGATTCCATTAGACAATAGTAGCTGGAGTAATGTGACTTAGAAGTCGTGTATAGTCTTGCTGTCTTGCTCCGCTTTGTCCCATGAGCTCCTTAGCCAATAGATTAGCATGATTTCACACAGAGCTTCAGACACCGCTTCCGCAAGGAGCATTCCCATAGTGTCAGCCATGATGCAGTGTCTTGTTACCTTCTCAGGAAACCAGGTTACATACATAACCTGTTGTAGTTTTAATGTATGAGCAATACAGAGTTTGAAACAGAGTATGAAGTAAATCATGATCAGACATCAAGGCATTTATTAAGAATCTTTCAGAATTTTTTACATACACTCTGTAACCAACAACTAAATATTTTTATTTAATCTTTAAATTGAACCAGATCTAAAAGAGTAATATGTCCAATTTAATCTGAGGGGCTTTTTACACCTGGTCACTTCAAACAAACTTGACGGGAGAATGTGCGCAACTTTAAGCAAACTTTGAGCTGTGCATACGCACATTCTGGAGACAAAGGGAATTGGTGACACAGATGGTGAGGTCGTGAACTGAAGTTAGATTGTTGAAAATATATGTGGGAAGAACGGTCATAAGAATTATTCATTCATTCATTCATTCATTCATTCATTCATTCATTTTCTACCGCTTGTCCGAACTTCTCGGGTCACGGGGAGCCTGTGTCTATCTCAGGCGTTTAATTTATTTAATTTAATTTTCACTTCATTTCATACGTTATATCCACAAATAACATGAAGATTAAATTCAACAGTGTTATTTGTGCCGATTGTTTTAGGCTATATACATCTAGTAAAATCCAAACGTAATTCAAAATCTATTTAAAAAAAAAAAAATAATAATAATCAGCGCTGCCTTACAGTCACATTGTCCACAACGGGAGCGCAGGAGGAGATGGCGCGACTAGCTACAGAATAGCATGAAATACCCTTTAATTAGAAAACTGCAGAACACAGTGTAAAAACGAAATATTTTCCTTAATGTACATATATCATAAAATGTCAAAGTCTGCAAATACAGTCATGAAGCACAATCGCTACTCATCATCGGTCCTAACTATTACGGTGTTCATTACAAAACCGTCATGAAGAAGCATGTGTTCACTATAACATTTTCGTCTTAAATTTTCGCCCACAAATTAATTCTGTGATATTGTCAAAGTGTTAGCGGTCTAATTGCTAAAAACATATAAATCCTCCGGCGACCCGAGTATGTAATGGGTCTTACGCCATTACGCCAATGGCAGAATAAGGAGAGAACGAGTTTTCAGGGACCATGGTGATGACTGGCTAATAAGCCGATTTAGATTCCCTAGAGCTGTGCTCTTGGATCTATGTGCTGAATTGGGTCCAGTATTGTATTCCCAGTCCAAATACAAGTCCTCACCACTCTGGGGTTCTTGGCAACCGGCTGTTTCCAGCGGAAATTGGCAGACAGGTAAATTATTTATATAAAAAACTATAAGTAATCCTTAACTTTGTGTCTAAGACTTTTTTGTATATGAAATAATTCTACTGGAATCTATCATTTCACCCTATAGGTCTGGTATATCACAGCCGTCCCTGAGTGCCATAATATCTGTGGTTTTGAATGGTATACTTAATATGGGTAGTCGATACATCAGGTTCCCCTACACTGTGCGAGAACAGGCGGAAATTAAAATGCAATTTGCAGCAATGTCTGGTTTCCCAAATGTAATCGGCGCAATTGACTGCACTCATGTTGCTATAAAGGCACCATCTGAAAATGAATTTGCTTATGTTTAACAATATTAAAAAGTAGAAACTGTAACAATTTTAATATAAATATAACAATGTTGCTTTTAATATGATTATAACCTGCAGGCGACAGTGACTCCCCCCTGAGACACTGACTCCTCACCCCATTTTTAAACACGCAGAGGATTATAACGACGTCCACTCTCGTGATTTGCATTGACTATTTATGGTTAAAATTGGCGTGTACAGGGCGGGATTTGAGGCTGGTTCACGTACACACGTCTGCGGGTGATCTGTGATTTATAAAGGGAACATTGCTTACAGGTGTGCGTACGCACGGTTTTATAAATCGCAATTTTTTTGGGCGTACGCCATTTTTGGCTTTTAGTAGGGATCCTACGCACAGTTTTATAAATGAGACCCCAGGTCTAAATGCCCTCCGAAACATTTTTGAGATGGATATAAATCCGATCGTTCAAACCCCTTCAGGAGGTGGTCAGGGACGCATTACAGAAACTGGACAGGTGTAAATGCATGTGGTTGTTCAAGCCAGATACGTCAGCGCTATAATCCTCCCAAACAGAGGTACGTCACTCGCAGGTGACTCGTGAGTCGCGCATCGCGCCAGAAACAAATACGTTTTACCACCAGCGCTGCTCCGATCTTTCACCCAGGTGTCTCGATTGGTCTTAAAATGCACTGCTGCCACCAGCGAAAATGCAGCAAACAGTAAATGCTGTTTTTTGTAGCAACCGCATACACCAAAGTGTGTTCCATTACAATTACCCCGGAAATGAGGTCAAACATATTAGCATTTTGGGCGGCAGTAGAAAGAGCGGATTGATATCCGATTCGCCAAGACGCATTTATGTGGTCTGATGTAAATGGGACAGTTTTAACAAATCAGATAGCTATGGGATCAGAGACAACACAAAGTGACCAGGTGTAAAAAGGCCCAAAGACACATGTAAAGATCCATGTTGCATATTTTGCAGCCTAAAATGAGCTAATAATCTTAAGGATGTTAAAAATTAACTTGCGGCTTTGTTTAAAGCTGCACACATTGTGTATGGGTCAGAATAATCGCAGCCTTCATCATATTGAGCAAAGCTTTTCATTTATTTGCACTATTTGGTATCATCCAAAAGTGGATAGATTTACATTCTACATTTTACATGAACAAACTTCAGATAATTAGACACAGATTCACATGTAGCTCATGTGTTTTTAATGAACAACCACCAAAGACACACAAAACTATTAGCAGAGAACAGAAATAAACAGTGACTTTTGTCCTAGTTATTGTAGAGGTTTGTGGTTTGTTCTCAGTGTTCAGCTCTCCATCTCACACAGTAAAGGGGAAGTGGTGATGGACGACTACACTGTAAAATCATAACTTCATACTTTTGCACAAGGCCTGTGAAATTTCTAAAGTACTAAAATTTGCAGAATCTAATCTAAAAGTTAAGGCAAAGACACAAATCTCCAGAAGTATATCATATAAAATATTATTATACTCATTTAAAATGTAACACAAAAGAATGAAACCTGTGACATCATGGCTACCTGAGGGTGTACAAACTTATACTCAGTTCAGTCTTCAGTTCTAATGAACTTTACTGAAATTACACTTTTACTTGTTAGAATTCTTAGATCTTGTAAATGTAATTTATTCCAACAAAGAGGAGAGAATTTTAAACCTTATTTCCACTAAATAGATCTAAAAAAGTTGTTTCATACCAATCACACGTCTCCATTGGTGAGAGAAAAGTGTGTAGTGAGCGTGTAGAGACTGAACACACTGAGACAGGACTTCCGCCCAGCACTCTGATGAATGTGGGACAGTAAAGACGCTAAACTAACAGTAAGGGAAGGTCGTGAACAGCAGCAACACAACTGCACTGAACACAACGTTCTTCACTGATAATGACGTCGAGGAGAAACAGGAACATGCTGGTGAATATTGTAGCAGAAATCAGGACTCTCAGGACTCTTCTTCTCCTGCTGTGCTGTAAGTTTGTGTTTTTCCTTCACAATCACACATCACAGTATAGTTTGTGAGTGAAATGATGAAGCTGAAGCTGTGATGCAGGTTTACTGTGTGAAGCTGGAGACGAGACGGTCACACTGCAGGAAGTGGAAGGAACCACTATAACTCTCCATACTGGGATAACTGGGATTCAGAGTGATGCTCGTATTCAGTGTTTTTATGGACCTGAGAAACTAGAGGAAAAGATATTGAAGAGTCAGGTGTTTAAAGGAGAAACTGTTACAGACATCAGTGAGAGATTTAAAGAGCGACTGCAGCTGGACAGAATCAGTGGAGCTTTAACCATCAGGAACATCAGCAGAACTGATTCTGGAGTTTATTTATTACAAGTCATCACTGGACGTGTCTCATCTAGGACTTTCAGTGTCAGTGTTTATGGTGAGTAAAAGTGTTTCATGTCTCCTTCATGTCCGTGTTCAGTCTCATAACTTCATCATTAATAAAAAAAAAATAAATACAACTTGTATGAAATAAATATTGATGTTGATTTGGTGAAGTAAAGAGATTTATGGAAGGAGTCTCCAGTGTCAGTGCTTTGTAACAAAATTTCTGTTGTATAAAAGAAATAAAACACTTGGGGATGTGCTGCTGTTATAGGGAAATAATCTTCAGGGTGAAACAGTAACCCTGCTACATCACAGCTTTCTACTGGCATCATGGGTGTAGAAATAATCCTGAAGTCCTGGGAAATTATTTTCTACATTGAGTGGGAATTCTGTTAATGATTAAAGATGCATTCTGCTTCATGTGACTAAAATATTTAATGTGTTTGTGTTTTTAGCTCCAGTATCAACTCCAGTAATAATAAATGAAAGAGGAAAGCCAAGTGTGATTTCCACAGAGTCGTGTTTCCTCCTGTGTTCTGTGGAGAATGGAGAAGATGTGAAGTTATCCTGGTACAGAGAGAATGAGAGAATCTCCATCACCAATAACACAGATCTCAGTGTTCCCCTCAATCTCCCACTTCAAATACAACACCATGACATTAACACTTACATCTGTGTGTCTGCAAACCCTGTCAGCAATAAAACAACTTCTCTCATCATCACACAGCTCTGTGACATCTCAGGTACGTCAGTAAGTCTAAACTCTCATCACTTTACTGTGGTTAAGAAAAGAATAATGAATATAGCTGCAAGCAGTGATGGCGGCCCTTGCATGTTTTTTTTATCGCTAAATGATGCCTCCCAGAAAACAATGCACGGTGGGCAAGTGCATCAAGTGGGTAAATATCAGTGGACAATTTTACGTTGTTACTGACCCATTTGGGGACTGTAGGTAAATGAAACCCCACATTTTAGACAAATGGGGGCGCTAGTGAGCCACTTAAGAGACACACCTTTGTCTGACCTTTTTGTCCACACTGAACAGCCGACAAATGTGATGTATGTGTCAAATTTCAAGTTACTCTCAGCACGCCAAAAGCCTTAAATATGCTTGAGATAAAAGTAAATTTTGACACGATGCCATGGCAACAGTGTTTGAGATATCAAAAATCTATTCGCAATTTCGCATCTCTAATATCTCTGCGTCATGGTGGCCAAGTCTGGTCTCAATTGCATGAACCCTCTAGGAGGAGCATTTAAAAGTTCATTGCATGCAACTGTCAAAAAATCCACCTTTGTGACTGACACACTTCCTGGGGCCTGTTGGTGGCGCTATGTCCGAGATTCACAATAAGCACATCGGAATCACATGCGATCGGAATCCTTGGCCGAACATACACACCGCATGTCGCCACAATAAGACATTTTTTGCTTTAGATATTAGACATTTCCTGTTTCTCTGAATTCGCCATAACTTCGTCACCTGGCCATGGCAGCACCGTTCGAGATATCAAAAATCCCTTCGGAATTTAGCAAGTGCAACGTCTCGGCATCATGTTCACCATGTTTGATGTCAATTGCATGAATTCCCTAGGAGGACTACTTAAAAGTTCACCGACTTCCACCGAAGGCCGACTTCCTGTTGGGCGGAGCTCATAGTTTAGAGCACGAAAGTTGTTTGGGTCGATGAGATCTATATGCGTACCAACTCGCGTACATAATTGCCTGATCTGTGCACAAAGGTTTGTTTTTTCATTAAAGGGGGCGCTACAGAGCCCCCCTGCCATGCCCGTATTCCAGCCTTTGCCCGAGCCTAGCGTCACCGGACTCTGACGTGTGTGCCAAATTTCAAGAGTTTTCGAGCATGTTAAGGGACCCCAATTGGCCCATGTGTGCTAAAAAAAAAAAAATAATAAACCTGAGCAAAAACAATAGGGCTTCGCGCCATCGGTGCTCAGGCCCTAAATATTCATGATGGAGTGAGACAGAGGTGAATAAACACTTTCCCGGTTTAATCTTTAATCCCGTGTTTTTACTCTTCAGATTGTTCAGATATAGTAAATACTTCATCAGTACTTCAGTGATCTGTAGTTTACTTCAGCACAGGTCTTAGTGTGTGTTGTATAAACTCTGTGATAGACTTTTATGTTATACATCAACACATGATCTATATTTTTATAACAAACTTATTGGAGTAACTGATATTAACATTTCTGTACAATTTTTCTTTTTTTAATAATAAATTCCTTACATTTATGATTATATCTTAATCTGTACAGATGATCGTCCCCGTTCACGGTTTCCTGCTCTGATATCTGTTGGACTTTTTGTGTTATTAATTATAATATTAATAATTTCGGGGATTCGGCTGAAAAAGAAAAAAAACACAAGGCAAGTAATGAATCTTTCTGTTTAGTGTTTAGTTCAGTTTTTATATTTAAAATATATATAATATATATATTGTTCAGTTCAGTAACATTTAATCTGATTAATTTTTCTTTATTTTCTGAAATTCCTGATGTACTGACTTCCTCTTATGTGAATATCATCACTCACAGTTCAGATAGAGATAAAGAGGTAAAGTTGTGGGGAAAATAATTTGGTATAAAATCACAGGAGTGATAAAGTCTCCTCCTGATTCAGATATTTAAATATACTGCTGTGTTACAGGAAGAAAACTCCACAGTAACGGATGTTGAGACCCTGTGGTGTATTCAGACGTGAGGAGATCCAAATAATTTAACGCATCACTATATGATAAATATTTTATGTTTTTGCACTTCTCATGTTCTGTCATAGGTCAGAGTGACACACTCGAATTAAAGCTTTCTTCACTTTATCTTCACTTTATCTTCACTTTATCTTCACATGCTTATAGACATAGACAGTTGGCTAGTGTTGCTATGAATGACCAGAGACAGAGTATATGCCTCTCTCACCCCGAGAGCACGGCCAGATTTGCCCTCTTGACTGGACACCTTGATGATGAAGATACAGGAGCACTTTTTGTGTCTGGTTCCTCTCAAGTTTATCACTCACGTTGCCTCAGGTTGCTTTTCCTTCCCTCTGCTGCCTTGCCCTACCTCATTAGTGATGAATGTTAAGTGTCCAGACTTTCTCTACAGGCTTGTGTAATATGGTTCAAATATATAATATAATGTCTTCCTGATGTTTTACAAACTAAAGTGCAAAACTTGTGGTCAAAATCAGTATTTTACACAACACTAAAAATGTGCTGATATTTTACATTGTTACGTCCTTTTTTATGTTTGTTCTCTGTTTTGGGAGGTGTCTGTGTTTCTGTGCAGGATGAACACTGATTGGTTACTGAAGGTTACCTGGTGCCACGCCCTGCCTGGTCAGCTGACTCCCTGCAGCCTATAAAAGCCTCCACCTCCTCTTCCTGCTTTAGCTTTTTGGCTCACTTGCTGTGTTTGTGTTACTCGTTTGCTGCTAGTTAGTATTGTGTGTGAGTTGTCTGTGATATTAGTGTGTTTAGACATTCCTGTTAATGCTGACTATTGCCTGTTTGGTCTTATTAGCTAACCTGCAAATATGTGAATATAGTATTATTTGGGGCAGCAGGGAGACCAATGCCATTTTTGTTTGAACCTTTTATTGGTTGTGTTTTTGTACAGGGAGTTAGGGAAGTAATTGTGTTTTCTTTTTTTGATTGCACAGTAGGGAATTTAACGGGTACAACAATTAGTTGTTTCTGTTAGTTATTGTGGCCTTGTCAGCTCCTGAAGACATACCCCCAGTTGTACATGTGAAATTTGTTATTCTCATTAAAAATATTGTTTATTCCGTTACCTCTGTTTCCTCGTACCCTTCCATGTTGCGCATTCACCCCTAGACGGGGCGTAACAACATGAAGATTTTATTACATTTGCCTGTAAAAGTTCATGGAGACATTGACTGATTACTGCTGAGAGCCATGAATGAATCCTGTATAATTCAGCAAAACCAACAAGCTTGATTTAATGAAACTGTATATTCAAAACTCAATACTGTAATGTCTATATAATCAAAAAGGAACAGTGAATAAATCGTGTTTTAGACACTGAACGTAGCTGTATAAATGACATGAGCACGATCACCTGAACACATTAACACTACAAAGCTCTTACATAGGAGCACATAGACGTCCTTATATATGAATTACTCTGATTTATTTAGAATTCCAGAATGAGGTTATTTTGACTTTAACACACTCTAAGTGTGACTCCTTCATTTAAAGATTCAAACAATAAATGAGGTAGAAGAACTTGAAGAGGATCCTTTGTTAGAAGACCAAGGGATTTCGAAGGACACCTGCGTTCAAGGTAAGACCAAGTCTGATAGTTGATCTTGTGTTTTCAAAACTAACCCATGCAAACTAGGACACATTACTTATTTAGAATTCCAGCATGAGGTTATTTTGACTTTAACACACACTCACTTTGTTAATTTACAGCAAAGATTTTAAATAAACACTAAAAAATATTTTATACATATATAACATTTATACATTATAAATAACGTTTGTTTCTATTTTTCAACTCTTCATATACAGTGAGCTTTTAAATATAAAAACAGACAAATAACATGAAGTCCTTAAAAAAAATTATGACACAAATGTCACACCATTATTTACGTGACCCGGAGAAGTCATAGTCAAATACCAGGAGAGTCAGAAACTTACTGAGGGGTCACACAGGAGTCACAGCACAGAGTCATAACAGAGTCACAGAGGAGTCAAAGTAGTCACTGAGTCATAACAGATTTACAAAGGAGTCACGGACACATCAGTGAAAAGTCACAGCAGAGTCAGAGACACAGAGGAGACACAGAGGTGTCACATAGGAGTCAGAGCAGGTTGAGGAGACACCAGAGTGGAGTCACAGAGAAGAATAAAGACTAATGTTAGAGTCAGAGCAGAGACACAGAGGAGTCAGAGCTGAGGCACAGAGGAGTCACAGCAGAGACATGGAGGAGTCAAAGTTAGAGTCAGAGAAAACTCAGACCTAGTCAGAGTTTTGGAGTCAGACATCTTCTGACAGTCTGTACTGTAAACCCTCAGACTTCACTCTCATAAGTAACCCAAGCATCTTATGGAGACAGAGTACCCTGACAATAACTCTGACATCATCAACCTGCTCCATTCATCTTTTCTGTAGCTTTTTCAGCTTCTTTCAGTTGTGGGCTTTGGTTCATAGACAGCTCTCATTTTTAACAACAAACTCAGTCTTCACCTTTGAACTATTGAAGTAATCAATCTAAACACACAGGCACACACCTGAGCAACAAGAAGTACCTGTCAATCACCTGTATTGGTTCAAATAAAAGCTGCCATGACGTTTAACACATTTAGAAGTAAAGATCACAGGAAATGATCTGTGTCTCATAGGGTTAGGGTTAGAGTTAGGTGTCAGTGTCTTCAGTGGATAGCAAACAAACAAACAAACAAACAAATAATATTTACACATGCTCATGAGCAGGATTTGCTTTCTGATCTGCTACCACCTTGTGGTCACTGTTGGTATTGAACATAGCAGCAATAACAGTGTTACATAAATAAACTAATCACAAAACTCCTACTTGAAGAGTAAACTGTTTTTATTTGTAGTTTAATGAAGTACACAGATCACGAATGTTAATTATTTTTAATCCAAACTCTACAATTCAAACGTTATTAAATATAAATGAATTATAGATCAGTGACCTATAAAAGAAATTAATTAATTATCATGTAAAGTTCTTTTTGATAAATAAATATGTACTGAATTATGTCAGTGTCTCCACAGCTGAGTACATCACGAAGGTATTCAGCTCTTGACCATCTGGTATTCTGGACTTTTCTTCCTGTAAGACACAGCAGTATATTTCAGTATCTGAATCAGGTTGAGACTTTGTGATTTTTCTTTAAGGTTAAACTCACTAACACATTTCACATCATGATTATTTGAACAGTTTGATTTGTATGTTTACCTTTTTAACTCTCTCTGCACTGTGAGCTGTAATTGTCACCTCAGTGAAAGTCACTTCCTCAAGTTTCTTTAGGAGCTAAAGAGAAAAAATCAGATTAATTGTCTTGAACATGGGAAATGTACAAACTAAACTAAACACCGGAACAGAAAGATGCATTTTCTGACCTTGTTGTTTTTCCTTTTTAGCCAAATCCACACAAATCCTGTTAGTATTAGTAGCAGGAAAACTCCAGCTGATATCAGGACAGGAAGCAGTGAAGGAGAATCATCAGATTTGTCTATGAATATTATGACATAATCAACAATATATCTGACCAATCAGATCACTCCATCATGAATATTCACTATTCTTTTCTTAACTACAGAAAAGTGATGAGAGTTTAGACTCACTGACGTACCTGAGACGTCACAGAGCTGTGTGATGATGAGAGAAGTTGTTTTATTGCTGACAGGGTTTGCAGACACACAGATGTAAGTGTTAATGTCATTGTGTTGTATTTGAAGTGGGAGATTGAGGGGAACACTGAGATCTGTGTTATTGGTGATGGAGATTCTCTCATTCTCTCTGTACCAGGATAACTTCACATCTTCTCCATTCTCCACAGAACACAGGAGGAAACACGATTCTGTGGAAATCACACTTGGCTTTCCTCTTTCATTTATTATTACTGGAGTTGATACTGGAGCTAAAAACACAAACACATTAAATACTTTAGTCACATGAAGCAGAATGAAAGCCACTGTTCAATTCTACTTCTTATCTGCTCAGACGTTTAAACAGCAGGTCATCAGCAGAATTCTCACTCAGTGTAGAAGATCATTTTCCAGGCTTTTTTCACAGCTGTATTCCCAGTTTATTCCTCATGACTCCTAGGTGTCTCAGTGTGATTATGAACTTATGAGACTGAACACGGACATGAAGGAGACATGAAACACTTTTACTCACCATAAACACTGACACTGAAAGTCCTTGATGAGAGATGTTCAGTGATGATGTGTAACGAATAAACTCCAGAATCAGTTCTGCTGATGTTCCTGATGGTTAAAGCTCCACTAATTCTGTCCAGCTGCAGTCGCTCTTTAAATCTCTCACTGATGTCTGTAACAGTTTCTCCTTTAAACACCTGACTCTTCAATATCTTTTCCTCTATTTTCTCAGGTCCATAAAAACACTGAATACGAGCATCACTCTGAATCCTAGTTATCCCAGTATGGAGAGTTATAGTGGTTCCTTCCACTTCCTGCAGTGTGACCGTCTCGTCTCCAGCTTCACACAGTAAACCTGCATCACAGCTTCAGCTTCATCATTTCACTCACAAACTATACTGTGATGTGTGATTGTGAAGGAAAAACACAAACTTACAGCACAGCAGGAGAAGAAGAGTCCTGAGAGTCCTGATTTCTGCTACAATATTCACCAGCATTTCTGTTTCTCCACGACGTCATTATCAGTGAAGAACGTTGTGTTCAGTGCAGTTGTGTTGCTGCTGTTCACGACCTTCCCTTACTGTTAGTTTAGCGTCTTTACTGTCCCACATTCATCAGAGCGCTGGGCGGAAGTCCTGTCTCAGTGTGTTCAGTCTCTACACGCTCACTACACACTTTTCTCTCACCAATGGAGACGTGTGATTGGTATGAAACAACTTTTTTAGATCTATTTAGTGGAAATAAGGTTTAAAATTCTCTCCTCTTTGTTTGATTAAATTACATTTACAAGATCTAAGAATTCTAACAAGTAAGAGTGTAATTTCAGTAAAGTGCATTAGAACTGAAGACTGAAGTGATCATAAGTTTGTACACCCTCAGGGAGCCATGATGTCACAGGTTTCATTCTTACATGTGAAATTTTAAATGAGTATAATAATATTTTATATGATCTACTTCCAGAGATTTGTGTCTTTGCCTTAACATTTCGATTAGATTTTGCAGATTTTAGTACTTTAGAAATTTCACAGGCCTTGTGTAAAAGTATGAAGGAATGACTTTACAGTGTAGTCGTCCATCACCACTTCCCCTTTACTGTGTGAGATGGAGAGCTGAACACTGAGAACAAACCACAAACCTCTACAATAACTAGCACAACAGTCACTGTTTGTTATTTCTGTCCTCTGCTAATAGTTTTGTGTGTCTTTTGTGGTTGTTCATTAAAAACATGTGTGTTAAATGTGAATCTGTGTCTAATTAGCTGATCATTGTTTAGGTAAAAGGAAGGAAAAAACAGATTCTAAGGGAAACTTCTGGTTGACACTAAATAGTGCAAATAAATAATAAGCTTTGTTCAATATGATGAAGAAATGTCTTTAAATGACTCTCGTAGATCCGATTCACTTCAAAGATTCATTTAAAAAGATCCGTTTGTTTGGATTCAGCACGTGACTAGAAACTTCTGGAAGATTCGCAAATAAAATGCCTGGATGTCTGATCATGATTTACTTTATGCTCTGCTTCCACCTTGTGGTCAAACTCTGTATCTTACAAAGATGTGGGATTTCGGATCAAAATGCTGTGTGTACAAACATGGTTAATAGAAACTGTACCCTAGATGTGAGACAGGAATATTCCTGGGCTTTAGTAAGGACAGCCCTATAATCCACAGACAATAAATGTGTCTAAACACAGACTAGTGATATTTAATAAGCAGAACAGGGCTGAACAACAGACACTAACTGATGACGACGACTTAAAGATTAAGAATACAAAAACAAAAGACCTGATAGAGTGCAGGAGGGCCTGAGATTCATATCCTGGAACACAACAGAAGGGAAGTTATTATAGATGATAACGATGTGTCAAATAAAATTTACAGACAGTCGGCAGCCAAAAGTTTCCCAAATTTTTGACACTTGTCACATTCTAAGATCTGTAAAGTTTACTAAGTTTATTCAATGTCGACAGTCAGAGCTGGAGGCGTTTATCTATAACGTTAATCGGCGGAAAGCCACAAAGACGGCAACCAAAAGCAGTGAAATGTCACTATTCTTATTACCAGAGTTGTAGAACATACATAATATTAATGCAAACAATCCATTCAATACTAAATAAAAATAACATTTATTGATTTGGTTTTTGTCTTGTGAATATTAGTTTATTAATGACGTCATTCATTGGACACACAGTTTGTAGAGAATGCACACATACATGAACTGATCTGATTCAAAACTAGCATCATTACATCATGCATAAAATTTTGGTGTCCACTTTTGCCATTTTAAATAATACCATAACTTTTGGCTTACTATGTAGTCATATAATATATAATATAAAACTCTTCTTGTTTTAAATTCTCACTGAGGGCTAAAACCCCTAAAGATGAAACCCTAGAACTGCCCCTGGGCTGATAAGTGTCAGGCTCGACTAAGAACTGAGACGCGCTTGATTCCTGCCCGTTTCCATAGAGACAGCGGTGCGGACTGATACATTTTGGGCGCTGCGGCTTATTAAATATATGATAAATAGTGCAAAAGTTTTTCTGCGTGAGAAATACGATGTGTGGCGGGAAAGCGTGATAAAAGACCGGAATGCGTGACTGTCACTCTCAATGCGTGACACTTGACAGCCCTGTTATTATTATGACAAACATATTTATAGTGGATAATGTCAACTAATAAAAGTTACAGAGTGAATAAGAACATTATCAGTATTATTATCAATGCGTATTTTCTCACATATGCTTTATCTTAATTATAATTTAAAGGTTTAAAATAATATAATAATTTAATAATCACAATCACAATTAAACCGCACAAACGAGAAAAAAAATCACAAGTCGACTGTTAAATCTAGACTTTCGAATCAAATATAATGTCAAATAAAAGCACAAAAACTATAAAACACTGCAGTAGTAGTATGGACTTACCGGCAGGACGCTGATAGAATGCGCATGCGCAGAAGGGTTGGGTCGGATATAATGACGAATAGGGTGATTTGACAGAACACAGTGAGACCGCATAGAAAGGAGGAGGAAGAGAACAAAACGGATGAACTGATGCTCCACGGGAATAAAGAATGCAATGTCATGATTTAACGACAACTTTCCCAGCATTGAGCACCAAGATCACAGTGAGGTAAAGTGCATTGCTCTGTTTATTTACACTATATAATATATATATACACTATACTATATATATATATGATCCTTTATGGAGGAACTGCACGCACCTATCAGCAAACAGCAGCCTTTAGTCAAGTCAAGATGCTTTTATTGTCATATCTGTGTGAGAGAGATGTGGGGGACTAGTGGTTAAGGTGTTGGGCTCAGTCGGAAGGTTGTGAGTTCGATTCCTAAGTCCACCAAGCTGCCACTTAAACCTCAATTGCTCAGTTGTATAAAAATAAGATAAAATGTAAGTCGCTCTGGATAAGTGTGTCTGCTAAATGCTTTTTTTCTGTATTGTCTTGTCCTGCACTGGCTTGTTTGTCTTGTCCCACACTGTGTACACCAGGTTGTACAGATACACTTTATGTATCTAGGACTTACTTACTAAGTCCTTATAGCCCTGTCTTTTTTTAATGTAGCTTCATGATCCTGGAGAAACGTTGTCTCATGTCACTGTGTACTGTAACAGATATATATGGTTGTAATGACAATAAAAGCTTCTTGACTCTTAATTGTACTCTTTGCACTTCTGGTAGATGCCAAAATGCAATTCATTGTTGTGTACCTGTGCTATACAATGACAATAAAGGTCTGTCTGTCTGTCTGTCTGTCTGTCTGTCTGTCTGTCTGTGTTTCAGTCTATCCATCCAGCTCATCAAAAGTAAAATATGTGTGTGTTTGACCTGCCGAGCATTTCTAACATGATTTTATCTGTAGTTTTGTTCCCTTCTCATATATGAGAAGTCCTGTATGGGTTTGTTCTCTCTATGCTGAGGAAGACATTTAATTTAGCCAGTTAACATGTCACTTTTTTGAAGTGAAAGTAAATATTAAATGTATAAGTAAACTTAAACTAGTACAAATTGTGCTGCAAATCCTGCAGCTGATGTAGGTTTCATGTTTGTTTCCTCAGGTTAAAATCCATTTGGTGAATTGTGAACATCAGAACATCAGCTGATGTTGATGAACTTCATCAATCCCAAAGTTCTTTAGTGACGATGATGTTCAGGGCAATGGGACAAATCCTGGTGAAAATTGTAGCAGAAATCAGGACTCTCAGGACTCTTCTTCTCCTGCTGTGCTGTAGGTTTGTGTTTTTCCTTCACAATCACACATCACAGTATAGTTTGTGAGTGAAATGATGAAGCTGAAGCTGTGATGCAGGTTTACTGTGTGAAGCTGGAGACGAGACGGTCACACTGCAGGAAGTGGAAGGAACCACTATAACTCTCCATACTGGGATAACTGGGATTCAGAGGGATGCGCAGATTCTGTGGATTTATCGACCTGAGAAAGCAGAGGAAAATATATTGATTAGTGACCTGTTTAAAGGAGAAACTGTTACAGACTTCAGAGAGAGATTTAAAGAGCGACTGCAGCTGGACAGAATCAGTGGAGCTTTAACCATCAGGAACATCAGCAGAACTGATTCTGGAGTTTATTTATTAAAAGCCATCACTGGACGTGTCTCATCTAGGACTTTCAGTGTCAGTGTTTATGGTGAGTAAAAGTGTTTCATGTCTCCTTCATGTCTGTGTTCAGTCTCATAACTTCATCATTAATAATAATAATAATAAAAAAAGAAATACAACCTGTATGAAATAAATATTGATGTTGATTTGGTGAAGTAAAGAGATTTATGGAGTCTCCAGTGTCAGTACTTTGTAACAAAATTTCTGTTGTATAAAAGAAATAAAACACTTGGGGATGTGCTGCTGTTATAGGAAAATAATCTTCAGGGTGAAACAGTAACCCTGCTACATCACAGCTTTCTACTGGCATCATGGGTGTAGAAATAATCCTGAAGTCCTGGGAAATTATTTTCTATATTGAGTGGGAATTCTGTTAATGATTAAAGATGCATTCTGCTTCATGTGACTAAAGTATTTAATGTGTTTGTGTTTTTAGCTCCAGTATCAACTCCAGTAATAATAAATGAAAGAGGAAAGCGAAGTGTGATTTCCACAGAGTCGTGTTTCCTCCTGTGTTCTGTGGAGAATGGAGAAGATGTGAAGTTATCCTGGTACAGAGAGAATGAGAGAATCTCCATCACCAATAACACAGATCTCAGTGTTCCCCTCAATCTCCCACTTCAAATACAACACAATGACACTAACACTTACATCTGTGTGTCTGCAAACCCTGTCAGCAATAAAACAACTTCTCTCATCATCACACAGCTCTGTGACGTCTCAGGTACGTCAGTGAGTCTAAACTCTCATCACTTTACTGTAGTTAAGAAAAGAATAATGAATATTCATGATGGAGTGAGACAGAGGTGAATAAACACTTTCCCGGTTTAATCTTTAGTGTTTTTACTCTTCAGATTGTTCAGATATAGTAAATACTTCATCAGTACTTCAGTGATCTGTAGTTTACTTCAGCACAGGTCTTAGTGTGTGTTGTATAAACTCTGTGATAGACTTTTATGTTATACATCAACACATGATCTATATTTTTATAACAACTACAAACTTATTGAAGGAACTGATATTAAATTTCTGTACTAATCTTTTCTTTTTTAAATAATAAATTGATTACATTTATGATTATATCTTAATCTGTACAGATGATCGTCCACCTTTACTGCTTGCTGCTCTGATATCTGTTGGACTTTTTGTGTTATTAATTATAATATTAATAATTTTGGGGATTCGGCTGAAAAATAAAGGCACGAAAGGCAAGTAATGAATCTTTCTGTTCATGTGTTTAGTTCAGTTTTTATATTTGTTCAGTTCAGTAACATTTAATCTGATTATTTTATCTTCATTTTCAGAAATTCCTGATGGACTGACTTACGCTGATGTTAATGATGTTACGCTGATGTACGCTGATATTAAAGCTCACAGTGCAGAGAGAGATAAAGAGGTAAAGTTGTGGGGAAAATAATTTGGAGTGATAAAGTCTCCTCCTGATTCAGATAGTGAAATATACTGCTGTGTTACAGGAAGAAGACTCCATTAACGGATGTTGATATAGAGACATATATAGAGAGAGACCCTGTGGTGTATTCAGACGTGAGGAGATCCAAATAATTCAACACATCAATACATTATATAAAATATGGATGTATTTGCACTTCTCATGTTCTGTCATACGTCAGAGTGACGCACTCGAATTGAAGCTTTCTTCACTTTATCTTCAATTTATTTTCACTTTATCTTCACTTTATCTTCGCTTTCTTCACTTTATCTTCAATTTATCTTCACCTGCTCATAGACATGGATAATTGACTAGTGTTGCTGTGAATGACCAGAGACAGAGTATATACCCCTCTCACCCCGAGAGCACGGCCAGATTTGCCCTCTTAACTGGACACCTTGATGATGAAGATACAGGAGCACTTTTTGTGTCTGGTTCCTCTCAAGTCTCAGGTTGTTTTTCCTTCCCTCTGCTGCCTTAGATCAAGATGGCGGCGCGTACACATCGCGGCTCAGCATCCCTCCAGATTTGCCGTATTTGTGCTTATTTACACACTATTCTTCTGCGTGCTTGCGCGATTTTGTCATGCGAGCATATCATTCAACAGACAGTCACTTTTTGATATTGGTCACATCTGCACAAGCTCTGTTTTGGACTTTATTTTCACATTTGACCAGATACCACCAGAGCTCACAAGGAAGCCGCAACACAGCGAGCCCTTTATCCCGACCAGACGTGTCGCAGCGCCGACGCAGAGACCGAAAGCAAAGACGGGGAAAACGTGGAGGACCTCGGGTTATGGTGTTGACAATCACCACTGTATTGTCACTTTTCTTCTGTGTTTTGCACTATTTTGCACCACTTTAATCTCATGCATCCTTGCACCACCCAAAAACTATCATTACACTTCTGTATGTTCATCCATATTTATTCTGTCTTTTCTGTGTATATATACAGTATATACAGTAGATGTATAAATTCATAATGACATTCCTTTTGTACAGCTATATCTGTTATACCACTTCATGCTGTATCATACTTATATAAAAACCACACTATATTTACCCTTATTCAGTTACATGTACATATTACTACACCTTCTGTATAACCTCATACCCTTAAATAAGCTATCTATGCACGTCTGGTTAGATGCTAACTACATTTCATTGGCTCTGTACATGCACAATGACAAAGTTGAATCTAATCTAATCTAATTACTTGTGTAATATGGTTCAAATATATATAATATAATGCCTTCCTGAATGTTTACAAACTAAAGTGCAATTCTGTAAAAATTGCTGCTTCCACCAAATTCAGTATTTTACACAACACTAAAAATGTGCTGATATTTTATATTGTTACGTCCTTTTTTATGTTTGTTCTCTGTTTTGGGAGGTGTTTGTGTTTCTGTGCAGGATGAACACCGATTGGTTACTGAAGGTTACCTGGTGCCACGCCCTGCCTGGTCAGCTGACTCCCTGCAGCCTATAAAAGCCTCCACCACCTCTTCCTGCTTTAGCTTTTTGGCTCACTTGCTGTGTTTGTGTTACTTGTTTGCTGCTAGTTAGTATTGTGTGTGAGTTGTCTGTGATATTAGTGTGTTTAGACATTCCTGTTAATGTTGATTATTGCCTGTTCTTTTGGGAATTTAAAGGGTACAACAATGAGTTGTTTCTGTTAGTTATTTTGGCCTTGTCGGCTCCTGAAGACATAAACCCAGTTGTACATGTGAAATTTGTTATTCTCATTAAAAATATTGTTCATCCCATTACCTCTGTTTCCTCGTACCCTTTCATGTTGCTCCTTCACCCCTAGTCGGGGCGTAACAACATGCAGATTTTATTACATTTGCCTGTGAAAGTTCATGGAGACACTGACTGATTACTGCTGAGAGCCATGAATGTATCCTGTATAATTCAGCAAAACCAACAAGTTTGATTTAATGAAACTGTACATTCAAAACTCAAAGATCATGTAGAGTTAGATACTGTAATGTCTATATAATAAAAATGGAACAGTGAATAAATCGTGTTATAGACACTGAACGTAGCTGTATAAATGACATCAGCACGATCACCTGAACACATTAACACTACAAAGCTCTTACAGTAGGAGCACATAGATGTCCTTATATATGAATTACTCTGATTTATTTAGAATTCCAGCATGAGGTTATTTTGACTTTAACACACACTCACTTGGTTACGGCAAAGATTTTAAATAAACACTAAAAATATTTTATACATATTTAACATTTATACATTATAAATATTATACATTATACATTAGAAATAGCGTTTGTTTCTATTTTTTCAACTCTTCATATACAGTGAGCTTATAAATATAAAAACAGAGTAAGAGTATATAAAGAGTCAGAGTCACAGAGGAGTCACATAGGAGTCTGAGCAGATAGAGGAGTAACACACACACCAGAGTGGAGTCACAGAGAAGACTAAAGCTAATGTTAGAGAGGAGTCAGAGCAGAGACAGAGAGAAGTAAGAGCAAAGACACAGAGGAGTCAGAGTTAGAGTCAGAGCTGATTCTGAAATTATTGAAATTTTGTGTATTGTTCCAGGGACAAAAGGGGGGAATTGTGGTGGAAATTTTTAATCTTAAGATGTTCATAAGGCTTTGCTCTTCTGTGCTTGTGCCCTGTGTGCATCATGACCAGAGACTGACATCGTCATCAGCAGGTTTTGTTAAGATTATGACAAGGGCAGTAGGGACTGGGGACGAGTTGTCCATAAACAATGTCCAATAGGTCCTCTAGAAGACCTTGGCTTGGTCAGATTAGCTTGGTCAGGAGGTGCATGAGGTAATGTTGAGCCAATGATTGATGATGTTTTGCTTTTACATATCTTCTGTTCTTCTTGAGTTCTGTCTATAAAACCTTGATGTTTGATGTGATCAATGACCTTGGCCCTTCATCTCTCATGCTACATGAGGAGTGTTGGGTCCTGCTGCACAGCCGAGCACAATAAATTGTATACATTTTTTTTTACTCTTGCTCGTGTCTACCGGTGTTATACTTTATTCTTTAAATCTCTCGAACCTCAGAACTTCCACAAAACCTGAGACCCAGAGGTGTCAGAGCAGAGTTACAGAGGAGTCAGAGCAGAGACACAGGGGAGTCAGAGCTGAGTCAGAGAGAAGTCAGAGCAGAGACACACAGAAGTCAGAGCAAAGACACAGAGTCAGAGTTAGAGACAGAGAAGAGACATAGGAGTCAGAGCAGAGACACTGAGGAGTCAGAGCTGAGACTCAGAAGAGTCAGAGTAGAGACACAGAGGAGTCAGAGTTAGAGTCAGAGAAAACTCAGATCCAGTCAGAGTTTTGGAGTCAGATATCTGATGGAGACAGAGTACCCTGACTAACAGCTGTAATAAACACACACACACACACACACACACACACACACACACACACACACACACACACACACACACACACACACACACACGATCTGTGTTTTGTTTGTGAGTGATTTCGTGAACAAAGCCTCATTTTTGCCTTAATCTAATCTCGAGATGTCCTTAAACTCTTTAAAGTCGATAACACTTAATATTTGGTTACAGATCCCTCACCTGCAATAACTCTGACATCATCAACCTGGTACATTCATCTTTTCTGTAGCTTTTCCTGCCTTGTTTTTCAGCTTCTTTCAGTTGTTGGCTTTGGTTAATAGACAGCTCTCATTTTTAACAACAAACTCAGTCTTCACCTATGAACTATTGAAGTAATCAATCTAAACACACAGACACACACCTGAGCAACAAGAAGTACCTGTCAATCACCTGTATTAGTCACACTGTTTCTGATCAACTGAAAAGTGAGAGGGTTCAAATAAAAGCTGCCATGATGTTTAACATGTTTAGAAGTAAATATCACAGGAAATGATCTGTGTCTCATAGGGTTAGGGTTAGAGTTAGGTGTCAGTGTCTTCAGTGGATAGCAAACAAACAAACAAACAAACAAACAGAAATAATATTTAAACATGCTCATGATCAGGATTTGCGTTCTGATCTGCTACCACCTTGTGGTCACTGTTGGTATTGAACATAGCAGCAACAACAGTGTTACATAAATAAACTAATCACAAAACTCTTACTTGAAGAATAAACTGTTTTTATTTATAGTTTAATGAAGTACACAGATCGAGAATGTTAATTATTTTTAATCGAAACTCCACGATTCTTAGATCAGTGACCTATAAAATAAATTGATTAATTATCATTTAATCTTCTTTTTGATAAATAAGTATGTACAGAATTATGTCAGTGTCTCCACAGCTGAGTACATCACGAAGATATTCAGCTCTTGACCATCTGTTATTCTGAACTTTTCTTCCTGTAAAACACAGCAGTATATTTCAGTATCTGAATCAGGTTGAGACTTAGTGATTTTTCTTTAAGGTTAAACTCACTAACACATTTCACATCATGATTATTTGAACAGTTTGATTTGGATGTTTACCTTTTTAACTCTCTCTGCACTGTGAGCTGTAATTGTCACCTCAGTGAAAGTCACGTCCTCAAGTTTCTTTAGGAGCTAAAGAGAAAAAATCAGATTCATTGTCTTGAACATGGGAAATGTACAAACTAAACTAAACACCGGAACAGAAAGATGCATTTTCTGACCTTGTTGTGTTTTCTTTTTAGCCAAACCCACACAAATCCTGTTAGTATTAGTAGCAGGAAAACTCCATATGATATCAGGACAGGAAGCAGTGAAGGAGAATCATCAGATTTGTCTGTGTATACATATCAACAGTATATCTGACCAATCAGATCACTCCATCATGAATATTCATTATTCTTTTCTTAACTACAGTAAAGTGATGAGAGTTTAGACTCACTGACGTACCTGAGACGTCACAGAGCTGTGTGATGTTGAGAGAAGTTGTTTTATTGCTGACAGGGTTTGCAGACACACAGATGTAAGTGTTAGTGTCATTGTGTTGTATTTGAAGTGGGAGATTGAGGGGAACACTGAGATCTGTGTTATTGGTGATGGAGATTCTCTCATTCTCTCTGTACCAGGATAACTTCACATCTTCTCCATTCTCCACAGAACACAGGAGGAAACACGACTCTGTGGAAATCACACTTCGCTTTCCTCTTTCATTTATTATTACTGGAGTTGATACTGGAGCTAAAAACACAAACACATTAAATACTTTAGTCACATGAAGCAGAATGAAAGCCACTGTTTAATTCTACTTCTTATCTGCTCAGACATTTAAACAGCAGGTCATCAGCAGAATTCTCACTCAGTGTAGAAGATCATTTTCCAGGTTTTTTTCACAGCCGGATTCCCAGTTTATTCCTCATGACTCCTAGGTGTCTCAGTGTAATTATGAAGTTATGAGACTGAACACAGACATGAAGGAGACATGAAACACTTTTACTCACCATAAACACTGACACTGAAAGTCCTAGATGAGAGACGTCCAGTGATGACTTGTAATAAATAAACTCCAGAATCAGTTCTGCTGATGTTCCTGATGGTTAAAGCTCCACTGATTCTGTCCAGCTGCAGTCGCTCTTTAAATCTCTCACTGATGTCTGTAACAGTTTCTCCTTTAAACACCTGACTAATCAATATCTTTTCCTCTGCTTTCTCAGGTCCATAAAACCAAACAATATGAGCATCACTCTGAATCCCAGTTATCCCAGTATGGAGAGTTATAGTGGTTCCTTCCACTTCCTGCAGTGTGACCGTCTCGTCTCCAGCTTCACACAGTAAACCTGCATCACAGCTTCAGCTTCATCATTTCACTCACAAACTATACTGTGATGTGTGATTGTGAAGGAAAAACACAAACTTACAGCACAGCAGGAGAAGAAGAGTCCTGAGAGTCCTGATTTCTGCTACAATATTCACCAGCATGTTCCTGTTTCTCCTCGACGTCATTATCAGTGAAGAACTTTGTGTTCAGTGCAGTTGTGTTGCTGCTGTTCACGACCTTCCCTTACTGTTAGTTTAGCGTCTTTACTGTCCCACATTCATCAGAGTGCTGGGCGGAAGTCCTGTCTCAGTGTGTTCAGTCTCTACACGCTCACTACACACTTTTCTCTCACCAATGGAGACGTGTGATTGGTATGAAACAACTTTTTTAGATCTATTTAGTGGAAATAAGGTTTTAAATTCTCTCCTTTTTGACTGATTAAATTACATTTACAAGATCTAAGAATTCTAACAAGTTAGAGTGTAATTTCAGTAAAGTTTATAAGAACTGAAGACTGAAGTGATCATAAGTTTGTACACCCTCAGGTTTCATTCTTACATGTGAAATATTAAATGAGTATAATAATATTTTATTTGATCTACATCTGGAGATTTGTGTCTTTGCCTTAACATTTCGATTAGATTCTGCAGATTTTAGTACTTTAGAAATTTCACAGGTCTTGTGTAAAAGTATGAAGTTATGATTTTACAGTGTAGTCGTCCATCACCACTTCCCCTTTACTGTGTGAGATGGAGAGCTGAACACTGAGAACAAACCACAAACCTCTACAATAACTAGAACAACTGTCACTCTGTTATTTCTGTTCTCTGCTAATAGTTCTGTGTGTCTTTGGTATGGGGTCAGAATTGTTTCGTTATTCTGAATAAATACACTATGATCCACAAATAAATATAAAGAGTTTCACAAATATTTTTACAAATTTCACAAAAAGAAATGAAATTCACAAATAAATAAAATGGGATTTGCAAATAAAAAAAATATTTATAAATTGTATTTATTTGTGAATGTCTTCCTGCTCATTAGTGAATCGCGTTCTGTGCATTTGTGGATTTGAAACATTTCTAACGTCAAGACGTGCACAAGAATCCACATATAGGTGACTCCGCCCACCGTCTACTCCAGCCAATCGGACAACGGTCTCGTGGCGCTGACCAATCGTGGCACGGTCTACCTCAAACCAATCACGTTCTGATTTACTCGCACTATCACAGTGTAATATGTACTGCAAAATACGATAAAAAAAAAAAAAAAAAAAACATTAGTCGCAGATTCGAGCCCAATCTGGTCACCCTGTATGGACTGTAGCAGCACTAAGAGTTAGTTCAATTCTGCTTTCTTTGGAAACGATTTCAGCATCATCAATGGGTCCAGTGGTAGTGTGAAGAGCGAGTAAATCAGAACGTGATTGGCTGGAGTAGACGGTGGGCGGAGTCACCTATTTGTGGATTCTTGTGCACGTCTTGACGTTAGAAATGTTTTAAATCCACAAATGCACAGAACGCGATTCACTAATGAGCAGGAAGCAATTCGCAAATAAATACAATTTATAAATATTTTTTTTATTTGCAAATCCCATTTTATTTATTTGTGAATTTCATTTCTTTTTGTGAAATTTGTAAAAATATTTGTGAAACTCTTTATATTTATTTGTGGATCATAGTGTATTTATTCAGAATAACGAAACAATTCTGACCCCATACTTTGGTGGTTGTTCATTAAGAACGTGTTAAATGTGAATCTGTGTCTAATTAGCTGATCATTGTTTAGGTAAAAGGAAGGAAAAAACAGATTCTAAGGGAAACTTCTGGTTGACACCAAATAGTGCAAATAAATAATAAGCTTTGTTCAATATGATGAAGAAATGTCTTTAAATGACTCTTGTAGATCCGATTCCAAACAAACGATGTGTTACAGACAACATAATAAATGAACATTTTAACAGGAAATATTCAAAATCAAAATGGTCATTACCCAGTAAGAGAAAGGCGAGTTGTAAAATACCCAGTGGATTATGAGACTGATGATGTCCCTAATGTGAGCATTGATTATTGTTACAGGGCAGTATGTGGTGTTCCCCAAACCTATAGGGAGGCCCTAATGTCACCTGAGGGCCCTGAATGAGAGTGTGTAATGAAGGAGGACATCGACTCACTTAAAGAAAATTTGAGCTGACTTCTTTACCAGTAGGCAGGAAGACAGTGGAGGGAAAATGGGTATAAAATGCAGATACAAGATAAATCTTTAAAGCTAGATACAGTATGTACAAAGGGCTTCATGCATGTGAAATGTACCTGAATACACTCCAGATTCTGACTTTTTGACACTTGTCACATTCCAAGATCTGTAAAGTTTACAAAGTTTATCTCATCTCTAAACCATTACAAACAAGAAAGAAAGAAAGAAAGAAAGAAAGAAGCAAATAAACAAACAAAAAAAAAAAACACATACCCAGTTTTTTCAATGTCAACTGTCATGAAAACCTGTAAAATCTGGAAGATATTTTCAATTCAGTTTAATTGTATAGCACTTTTAACAACTTTACAGAAGTATGGAAACAGAAGAGAGAGAAAAAAGAAATACATAGAAGAAGAAGAAGAAGAAGAAGAAGAAGAAGAAGAAGAAGAAGAAGAAGAAGAAGAAGAAAAATAAATAAGTAAATTTATACAATTGAAGTTTAAAATTAATTTAAAAAGATTAACTTAAAATTTTAAATAATGTATATTTATCCCTATAACTAATGAGCAATCCGGAGCTGTTCACAAGGAAAAACTCCCTGAGATGATATGAGGAAGAAACCTTGAGAGGAACCAGACTGGAACAGAGAGGAACCTCATCGTCATTTGGGTGAAGATACAGTATGGCATTTCTTGTTTTATTGATACCAGTGTGTTCTCCAATTGGAGAAGTATAAATTATTTAAGGACTTCCTTCTCTTCCTCTCTGATTTTAACCACTCGTCTTCTCCCAGAACAGAGAGCTCCATCTATATCACATTATAGCAGGTTATTTATCATTAATTTTATCATTATTATAGATTTCCTCCCACTTCTATTTTCCATAGCTCTAAACATACAGATTTAATATTACAAATAATATATCAATAAGATAATATCACAGATATTAAGATAATATTAAGATAATAAGATAATATATCAATATGTCAATAAGAACATTATCAGTATTATTATCAATGCGTATTTTCTCACGTGCTTTATCTTAACAATAATAAAAAAAGGTTTAAAATAATATAATAATTTAATAATCACAATTAAACCACCACAAACAATAAAAGTCGACTTTTAAATGTAGTCTTTCTAATCAAATATAATGTCGAATAAAAGCACAAAAACTATAAAACACTGATAAATCCTCAAGTCATTAGCAGTAGTAGAACAGACTTATGGGCTGGACGCTAAGATGGACTGCACATGCGCAGAAAGCTTGGGTCAGATATCAGATATCATGACGCATAGGATACTCAAATATTCGATAGAACACTCAAACCGTAAACAAAGGAGGGGAAGAGAACAAAATGGATGAGTTCCTGTGCTACAGGATTAAGGAATGTAATGACAACATTCCCATCAGCATCATTCAGCACTAAGGTCACAGTGAGGTAAAGTGCATTACTGTTTATTTACACTATAATGGTCCTTTATGGAGGAACTGCTCGTATACTGCATATATATATATATATATATATATATATATATATATATATATATATATATATATGTATATTTATATGTATATATATAGCATCACACCTTGTTATTTAGCCAGATGTCTTTAAATGTTAATCACGGTCACGTAGACCTTGTCTTGTTATTGTTACAATTGTTATCAGTCAACTGGTCACTTTAAATGGTGATCGTGGTCATGTTAACCCTTTGTTCGTGATGATCCCTGATGTCCTGCTGCCACTCCCATATTTATAATTGAATCAAGTTTATACGTTTAGAGTCCTAACCGTATTACCTTATGATACTTAGGAATGAGCTCTTTTAGATATGTACCTTGGAGTGGAATTTGGGTGCAATTTCTGTAATTTCTTACAGTATATATATATATATATATATATATATATATATATATATATATATATAGAGAGAGAGAGAGAGAGAGAGAGAGAGAGAGAGAGAGAGAGAGAGAGGAACTGCACACACCTATCAGCAAACAGCAGCCTTTAGTCAAGTCAAGATGCTTTTATTGTCATATCTGTGTGAGAGTCCAATGTGGACTGTGAAACAAACATGTTCCTGCTATAGAGATGAAATGTCTCTCTCTGGACACACCTTTACTGTCCTCACTGCTGATTTCACCCGTTTGATCAGTGGTGTGTATTTGGGTAGCATGATAAAATGCTGTCCTGGGATGTGGGGGACTAGTGGTTAAGGTGTTGGCCTATCAGTCGGAAGGTTGTGAGTTTGATTCCTAAGTCCACCAAGCTGCCACTTAACCCTCAATTGCTCAGTTGTATAAAAATGAGATCAAATGTAATTTGCTCTGGATAAGTTTGTCTGCTAAATGCTGTAAATGCATGAAAAAAGAGAGGTGTTTAGACTGACCCAAGTGGGGGAGGGGAATGGCCGTGTTTATATAAGAGTATATATACATCACACAAACTCTTCACCCTCCTGCAATCTGGAAAAAGGTACCGAAGCATTCAGGCCTCACGACCAGACTGTGTAACAGTTTCTTTTCACAAGCCATCAGACTCCTTAATAACTGCAACTGAACTGAGCACAACACACACACACACACACACACACACACACACACACACACACACACACACACACACACACATCACCTGTATGGACTGCACAGACCTACACCAAATACACACACTTCCACTATATATCCATCAAACTGTTTACATGATGTTTTTGCACACTTTTTGCCCTTTGTACACACCGTCTCACATTTCAGGCATTTGCTGGTTTGCACAATCCTTTACATTATCTCATGTAACTGCTGCTATAACACTGCGTTCATTCTAGTATATAGTATATATAGTATAACACCATATTGTTTAACATACAGTATTTACACTGGCGCTGTTTCTGTTTATTGTCTTTTTTTTTGTATTGTCTTTTGTCCTGCACTGTCTTGTCTGTCTTGTTTGTCTTGTCCCACACTGTGTACACCAGGTTGTACAGATACACTTTATGTATCTAGGACTAACTTACTAAGTCCTTATAGCCCTGTCTTTTTTTAATGTAGCTTCATGATCCTGGAGAAACGTTGTCTCATGTCACTGTGTACTGTAACAGATATATATGGTTGTAATGACAATAAAAGCTTCTTGACTCTTAATTGTACTCTTTGTACTTCTGTTATATGCCATCCATCCATCCAGCTCATCAAAAGTAAAAGATGTGTCTGTTTGACCTGCCGAGCATTTCTAACATGAGTTTATCTGTAGTTTCGTTCCCTTCTCATATATGAGAAGTCCTGTATGGGTTTGTTCTCTCTATGCTGAGGAAGACATTTAATTTAGCCAGTTAACATGTCACTTTTTTGAAGTGAAAGTAAATATTAAATGTATAAGTAAACTTAAACTAGTAAAAATTGTGCTGCAAATCCTGCAGCTGATGTAGGTTTCATGTTTGTTTCCTCAGGTTAAGGTCCATTTGGTGAATTGTGAACATCAGAACAGCAGCTGATGTTGATGAACTACATCGATCCCAAAGTTCTTTAGTGACGATGATGTTCAGGGCAATGGGACAAATCCTGGTGAATATTGTAGCAGAAATCAGGACTCTCAGGACTCTTCTTCTCCTGCTGTGCTGTAAGTTTGTGTTTTTCCTTCACAATCACACATCACAGTATAGTTTGTGAGTGAAATGATGAAGCTGAAGCTGTGATGCAGGTTTACTGTGTGAAGCTGGAGACGAGACGGTCACACTGCAGGAAGTGGAAGGAACCACTATAACTCTCCATACTGGGATAACTGGGATTCAGAGGGATGCTCAGATTCAGTGGTTTTATGGACCTGAGAAACTAGAGGAAAAGATATTAAACAGTTATGTGTATAAAGGAGAAACTGTTACAGACATCAGTGAGAGATTTAAAGAGCGACTGCAGCTGGACAGAATCAGTGGAGCTTTAACCATCAGGAACATCAGCAGAACTGATTCTGGAGTTTATTTATTACAAGTCAATGGACGTCTCTTATCTAGGACTTTCAGTGTCAGTGTTTATGGTGAGTAAAAGTGTTTCATGTCTCCTTCATGTCTGTGTTCAGTCTCATAACTTCATCATTAATAAAAAAAATAAATACAACTTGTATTAAATAAATATTGATGTTGATTTGGTGAAGTAAAGAGATTTATGGAAGGAGTCTCCAGTGTCAGTGCTTTGTAACAGCCAGAGGTAAAGCTGTAATTTTTAGTTTTACAGCTGTAAGTTTTTTATCTCTTCAGGACAAAAGTGTTTTTTTCACTGTAATTAAATGTGACTTTAAACAAATAATCAGATTTTCATTATAAATTAAAAAGTACATGTTTGGGTAAATTTCTGTTGTATAAAAGTAATAAAACACTTGGGGATGTGCTGCTGTTATAGGGAAATAATCTTCAGGGTGAAACAGTAACCCTGCTACATCACAGCTTTCTACTGGCATCATGGGTGTAGAAATAATCCTGAAGTCCTGGGAAATTATTTTCTACATTGAGTGGGAATTCTGTTAATGATTAAAGATGCATTCTGCTTCATGTGACTAAAGTATTTAATGTGTTTGTGTTTTTAGCTCCAGTATCAACTCCAGTAATAATAAATGAAAGAGGAAACCGAAGTGTGATTTCCACAGAGTCGTGTTTCCTCCTGTGTTCTGTGGAGAATGGAGAAGATGTGAAGTTATCCTGGTACAGAGAGAATGAGAGAATCTCCATCACCAATAACACAGATCTCAGTGTTCCCCTCAATCTCCCACTTCAAATACAACACAATGACATTAACACTTACATCTGTGTGTCTGCAAACCCTGTCAGCAATAAAACAACTTCTCTCATCATCACACAGCTCTGTGACGTCTCAGGTACGTCAGTGAGTCTAAACTCTCATCACTTTACTGTAGTTAAGAAAAGAATAATGAATATTCATGATGGAGTGAGACAGAGGTGAATAAACACTTTCCCGGTTTAATCTTTAGTGTTTTTACTCTTCAGATTGTTCAGATATAGTAAATACTTCATCAGTACTTCAGTGATCTGTAGTTTACTTCAGCACAGGTCTTAGTGTGTGTTGTATAAACTCTGTGATAGACTTTTATGTTATACATCAACACATGATCTATATTTTTATAACAACTACAAACTTATTGAAGTAACTGATATAAAATTTTTGTACTATTCCTTTCTTTTTTAAATAATAAATTGCTTACATTTATGATTATATCTTAATCTGTACAGATGATCGTCCACCTTTACTGCTTGCTGCTCTGATATCTGTTGGACTTTTTGTGTTATTAATTATAATATTAATAAATTTGTGGATTCGGCTGAAAAAGAAAAAAACAAAAGGCAAGTAATGAATCTTTCTGTTCATGTGTTTAGTTCAGTTTTTATATTTGTTCAGTTCAGTAACATTTAATCTGATTATTTTTTTCTTTATTTACAGAAAATCCTGATGTACTGACTTACGCTGATGTGAATATTAAAGCTCACAGTGCAGAGAGAGATAAAGAGGTAAAGTTGTGGGGAAAATAATTAGGTATAAAATAACAGTAGTGATAAAGTCTCCTCCTGATACAGATAGTAAAATATACTGCTGTGTTACAGGAAGAAAACCACAGTAACGGATGTTGAAATAGAGAGAGACCCTGTGGTGTATTCAGCCGTGAGGAGATCCAAATAATACAACACATCACTATATGATATAAAATATGCATGTTTTTGCACTTCTTGTGTTCTGTCATAGGTCAGAGTGACGCACTCGAAAGAAAGCTTTCTTCACTTTATCTTCATGTTATCTTCACTTTATCTTCACATGCTCATAGACATGGACAATTGACTAGTGTTGCTGTGAATGACCAGAGACAGAGTATATGCCCCTCTCACCCCGAGAGCACGGCCAGATTTGCCCTGTAAATTGGACACCTTGATGATGAATATACAGGAGCACTTTTTGTGTCTGGTTCCTCTCAAGTTTATTGCGGATATGTCTTAGACCCTGCTCTGAAGTTTTATGCTATTACTTTTCTACGTGATCGGAATTCCGGCATTCCCGGTACGGAAGCTCAAAGTGGCCTTTTTCCCCATAGACTTCCATTATAAAACTTTCAGGTTTATAACTCGGCAAGTTTACGAGTGATTTACACCGAACTTGGACAGGTTCTTTAGGACCTTAGTCCGGACAAAGTTTTATTTCGGAGTTCCGACGGAATTTTCGGTTTTGCTGTAGTCGACGATCGAAAATCCCATAGACTCGAATGGGGAATTCTGAAAATTCCTCTAAGCTCTCACACACACAGCGTGCACAGAGCTCAGGCACGGCTTCTCTCTCTGTGTTCTATGCAGTATAATAATAAGTAGAATCCCATAATGACTGTAGAATTGACATGAAATGTCCAAACCCTCAGTAGCCACTTTTCACAAAAAAGTATTGGCACCCCACCGGGTATTCTGGTGACGTCACACATAGCCTGCCCCCCAAAATAAGCACAACATGGACATGTGATATATCAAAACACTCAGCCCAATGAGGGGAACTGCCTCACGGGTATTTGGATCACGTCACATGCTCATGTCCGCTCGTCTAAAAAAATATTGGTACTCCAGCGGTCCAGTAGCTTTCACAATCTTTCTGTCCACTTGCCTCCAAAAAGCACCGGCCTTTGCGAATACTTGCACCTTCAAAGCCAACATCAAAGTTTGGCGTGACAAACTTTACAAATCTAGTTCATTTTTGTTCTCTGTTTTGGGAGGTGTCTGTGTTTCTGTGCAGGATGAACACCGATTGGTTCCTGAAGGTTACCTGGTGCCACGCCCTGCCTGGTCAGCTGACTCCCTGCAGCCTATAAAAGCCTCCACCACCTCTTCCTGCTTTAGCTTTTTGGCTCACTTGCTGTGTTTGTGTTACTCGTTTGCTGCTAGTTAGTATAGTGTGAGTTGTCTGTGATATTAGTGTGTTTAGATATTCCTGTTAATGCTGATTATTGCCTGTTCTTTTGACTTTGACTCTGGATTGCAGGGAGACCGATGAAATTTTTGTTTGAATCTTTTATTGGTTGTGTTATTGTACAGGGAGTTAGGGAAGGAATTGTAGTTTCTTTTGTTTGTTTGCACAGCAGGGAATTTAAAGTAGTGATGTTACCAGTGACACCGAAGCTCCGAGTGTGTGTCAAAAAATGAACCGAGTTTCGTTGAAGCTTTGTATCAAAGCTTGATTCGTTCTGGCAAAATCACGTGACCAATGACGTCCGAAGCTTCGTTTCACACACACCCACGTGACTGCTTCGTTATCTGATTCAAAGGTTTAAAATTGTGCGTGACACGCGGTGCGCCCTCCTGTGTTGTATTGGAGTATTACATGGAATCTGTTACTGTTTAGGAGACATTGTTGCGAGTTGTCAATGGAGCCTGTTACAAAAATATCTCGTTCTGAAATGTGGGAAAATTTTCATTTGATTTTGCCCAATAAGGTGGATATACATGGTTTTGTTGTGAAGGCTATATTTCTAACTTCACTCATCATTATACGATTCAGTGTAACATTTTAATGTTGTATATTTTTATATATATATAATCTCGCTATTAAGTGGGATCTTTTGTTAATTGGTTCACACTTTATACTTTTGAACCAAGGTCTATCCTTAATCTGTTTTTAGGTCCAATGTTTGATTTGCTCCCAGCAGCTGGCCAATAATAATAATAATAATACATCATCCGTGTTGAGGCATTTTCGTGCAAAGCATGACCGAGCCAGATCATCTGGCCAAGATGTAGCCAACAGCCAAGGTTTTAATTATTAAAATAATTAAGTGGTTTAAAAGTACATTGTGCATAATTAAAAGTATTATAGTAAATTATAGAAATACAATAAGAATGTTTGTATTTAATATATTGATTCATTTATTTATTAACCTATCCTTATTTTGTCAATCCATAAATTTTTGCTTCTAAAATTAATACGTTGTTTGTTTGTGGAACATGCGCTTTCACCACCAGAGGTCCTCATCGAGCTCTGATTTGAAAAGCTTCGAGTAATGAACCTTTTTGGGTTGAAAGCTTCGCTGCTTCAAGAAAGCTTCACTTCGCCATCACTAATTTAAAGGGTACAACAATTAGTTGTTTCTGTTTATTGTGGCCTTGTCGGCTCCTGAAGACATACCCCCAGTTGTACATGTGAAATTTGTTATTCTCATTAAAAATATTGTTTATCCCGTTACCTCTGTTTCCTCGTACCCTTCCATGTTGCTCCTTCACCCCTAGTCGGGGTGTAACAACATGCAGATTTTATTACATTTGTCTGTGAAAGTTCATGGAGACACTGACTGATTACTGCTGAGAGCCATGAATGAATCCTGTATAATTCAGCAAAACCAACAAGTTAGATTTAATGAAACTGTACATTCAAAACTCAAAGATCATGTAGAGTTAGATACTGTAATGTCTATATAATAAAAAAGGAACAGTGAATAAATCATGTTATAGACACTGAACGTAGCTGTATAAATGACATGAGCACGATCACCTGAACACATTAACACTACAAAGCTCTTACAGTAGGAGCACATAGACGTCCTTATATATGAATTACTCTGATTTATTTAGAATTCCAGCATGAGGTTATTTTGACTTTAACACACACTCACTTTGTTAATTTACAGCAAAGATTTTAAATAAACACTAAAAAAATTTTATACATATATAACATTTATACATTATAAATAATTTTTCTTCTTTTTTTTTTTTTTTTTTACATTTTTTCCACTCTTCATATACAGTGAGCTTATAAATGTTAATATAAAAGTCCTTAAAAAAATGACATTTTTTACAAAAAATCATAAGACATACAACACCAGAACACCGTTATTTATGTGACCCAGAGAAGTCACAGTAAAATATGAGTACCAAAGGAGTCAGAGCAGAGTCACAGACACATCAGAGAAAAGTCACAGCAGAGTCAGAGACACAGAGGAGTCACATACACACTGGAGTCACAGAGAAGACTAAAGGCTAATATTACAGCAGAGTCAGAGTAGAGACACGCAGGAGTCAGAGTAGAGATACAGAGGAGTCAGAGCAGAGACACAGAGGAGTCAGAGTTAGAGCCAGAGATCTTCTGACAGTGTGTACTGTAAACCCTCAGACTGCACTCTCATAGGTGACCTGAGCATCTGATGGAGACAGAGTACCAGCTGTAAAAACACACACACACACACACACACACACACACACTTAAAGGCCCATAGATCAGTGTTTCTAAGTTTATATTTCAGAATCACATCAATTTATCCATCCATCTAGATGTGTATCAATCAGTCCAGCATCTATCTATCTGTCCTTCTATTTGTGTGTGTGTGTGCGTGTTGAGTGTGTGAAAGTATATGTGTGTGTGTGTGTGTATCTGTATGTGTGTGTGTGTGTATCTGTATGTGTGTGTGCGTGTGTTGAGTGTGAGTGTGTGTGTATGTGTGAGTGTGTGAGATTGTGTGTGTTGAGAGTGTTTGTGTGTGAGTGTGTGTGTGTGCGAGTGTGTGTGTGTGTGTGTGTGTGTGTGTGTGAGTGAGTGAGAGTGTGTGTGAGCGTGTGTGTGAGAGTGTGTGTGAGAGTGTATGTATGTGTATGTATGTGTATGTGTGTTCGTTTGTGTGTGTGTGTATGTGTGTGTGAGTGAGAGTGTGTGTATGTGTGTGTGTATATTACCCCCCTCAGGATTCTGGGATCTCCTCAGTAGGCGCGGCCCACACAGGCCGATAAGCAGCGCTCCGACTGGAGCAGTGATGATGATGGAGAGAACAGCTACGCTCAGCACGTCCATCCCAAACCGCTGAAGCTCCTCATCCTGCTTCACTCGCGCCATGTCCAGAGCCGTCGAGCCAATCGCAGCCTGCAGAGGGACATTCAGCCAATCAGATTACAGCGTTCACTTTAACTTCATTTCATGTTCAGTGCACAAACTGCTGAATCTCCTGAGTTTATTACACAGAGAAATACCACTGTGTGTAAATATGTCCTCCAGAATTTCATTAAAATAAAGAAAAATAAAAAACGAATAAGAAGTCGTGGGAGATATAAATGTGCCATAAGATGGTTATAAGCTGTGCTCGTGACCTGAACAGTGGCTTTAGGCATCCAGGCCAGAGCGATGAAGACCTTCTCTTTAAGATTAAATCCAGCACAGAGAACCATGAGGAAGGTGATGAAGATCCTCACACACAGGGCAATGCTGAGAGTAGTAAGGCCGAGAGCTGAGGACACACACACACGCACACTTTTCTATATTTATATAATTATTACCATGACACATCTTCATTATTTTAAAATTGTGAAAAATGTGTGTGTGTGTGTGTGTGTGTGTGTGTGTGTGTGTGTGTTTGAGACTGACCCACAGTGATGGGCTCTAGAGCACTTATGCGGATTTCAGCACCAATCAGCCCAAACAACAGAGGCTGAAACATGTCCCATACCAGACCTACAACCTTCTCTACAGGAGCCTGTACACACACACACACACACACACACACACACAAGAAAAGCAAGAACAAAAATAGCAAAAGAAAACAAAAACAAATGAGAAAACAAATCAATAATAGTTTAAAGCAAAAGTGGAAGAAAGCAAAAAGATTAAAAGAGGAAACAGAAGTAAATGTAATTAAAAGTGAGTAATTCAGTAATGTAAAAAATAAAAAGGAATAAAGACAAAAAAAGACAAAAATATAAAAGAAACAAAAAAAGAAAATCGTACCTTGTTCTCTTCCCAGCCTGTTCCAGCGAGGAATGCAAGGACGAGTGTACAGAGTCCACCAGAACCGGGGAACCCGGCCACATTAGAGCTGAACACGGAGAACACACTGAGACCCAGCAGCAGGAAGGAACGTTTCAGTACCACAGCTTTCTACAGAACACACACCATAACACACACACACACACACCACCCTGTGTCATTATTATTATTATCCATCCATCCATCCATCTTCTGCCACTTATCCGAGGGAATACTGAGGCATTCCCAGGCCAGCCGAGAGACATATTCCCTCCAGCATGTCCTAGGTCTTCCCCGGGGCCTCCTCCCGGTTAGACATGCACAGAACACCTCCACAGGGAGGCGTCCAGGAGGCATCTGGAACAGATGCCCGAGCCACCTCAGCTGACTCCTCTCGATGTGGAGGAGCAGCGGCTGTACTCTGAGCTCCTCCCGAATGACTAAGCTCCTCACCCTATCTCTAAGGGAGCGCCCGGCCACCCTACAGAGGTAACTCATTTCGGCCGCCTGTATCTGGGATCTTGTCCTTTCGGTCATGAACCAGAGCTCATGACCATAGGTGAGGTTAAGAACGTAGACTGACTGGTAAATAGAGTCACCACAACAGACCGGTATATCGACCACATCACTACAGAGGATACACCGATCCGCCTTTCGATCTCTCACTCCGTCCTTCCCTCACTCGTGAAAAAGACCCTAAGATACTTAAACTCTTCCACTTGAGGCAGGAGCTCTCCGCCAACCTGAAGGGGACAGGCCACCCTTTTCCGGCTGAGAACCATGGCCTCGGACTTGTAGGTGCTGATTCTCATCCCCGCCGCTTCACACTCGGCTGCAAACCGTCCCAGTGCATGTTCTCGGGATCTGGTCCTGATTTGATGAAGCCAACAGGACAACATCATCTGCAAAAAGCAGAGACGAAATCCTGTGGTCCCCAAACCGAACTCCCTCCGGTCCATATAAATAATGAACAGGACCAATAACAAAGGGCAGCCCTGCCGGAGTCCAACATGCACAGGGAACAAGTCTGAGTTGCTGCCGGCAAAGCGAACAAAACTCCTGCTCCGGTCATATAGGGACCGGACAGCCCTTAGCAGAGGGCCCCAGACCCCATACTCCCAGATCACCCCCCACAGGTTGCCACAAAGGACAGTCGAATGTCTTCTCCAGATCCACAAAGCACATGTGGACTGGTTGGGCAAACTCCCATGAACCCTCCAGCATCCTGGCAAGGGTATAGAGATGGTCCAGTGTTCCATGACCGGGACAAAAACCTCATTGTTCCTCCTGAATCCGAGGTCCGACTATCAGCCGAATTCTCCTCTCCAGTACCCTGGCATAGACTTTTCCGGGGAGGCTGAGGAGTGTGATCCCCCTGTAGTTGGAACCCTCCAGTCCCCCTTCTTAAACAGAGTGACCACCACCCCAGTCTGCCAATCCAGAGGCACTGTCCCCAGCCTCCACATGATGTTGCAGAGGCGTGCCAACCAAGACAGCCCCACAACATCCAGAGACTTGAGGTACTCAGGGCAGATCTCATCCACCCCAGTGCCTTGCCACCGAGGAGCTTCTACCTCAGTGACCTCAGCTTGGAGAATCGACGAGTCCACAACTGAGCCCTCGGCCTCTGATTCCTCAGTGGAAGACATGTCGGTGGGGTTGAGGAGATCCTTGAAGTACTCCTTCCACCATACGAGGATGTCACCAGTCGAAGTCAGCAGATTCCCACTTCCACTGTAAACAGTGTGTGCAGGGCACTGCTTCCTCCTCCTGAGGCATCGGACGATTTGCCAGAATTTCTTCAAGGCCAACCAATAGTCCTTCTCCATGGCCTCACCCGAACTCCTCCCAGACCCGGGTTTTTGCCTCCGCAACCACCTGGGCTGAAGCCCGCTTGGCCCCCCGGTACCTATCAGCTGCCTCTGGAGTCCCCCAAGCCAACCAGGCTTGATAGGACTCCTTCTTCAGCTTGACGGCATCCCTTACAGGGTCCACAACCGGGTCCGGGGATTGCCGCCACGACCTTACGGTCACGGCTCCGAGCGGCCGCGTCGACAGTGGAGGTGGAGAACATGGTCCTCTCTGACTCAATGTCTCCAACCTCCCTCGGGATCTGGTTGAAGCTCTGCCAGAGGTGGAAGTTGAAGCTCTGCCGGAGGTGGGAGTTGAAGATCTCTCTGATCGGAGACTGTGCCAAACGTTCCCAGCAGACCCTCACAGTACATTTGAGTCTGCCAAGTCTGTCCAACTTCCTCCCCCGCCATCGGATCCAACTCACAACCAGGTGGTGATCAGTTGACAGCTCTGCCCCTCTCTTTAGTGTCCAAGACATATGGCCAAATGTCAGATGAAACAACCACAAATTCGATCATCGACCTCTGACCTACGGTGTCCTGGTGCCATGTGCACAGAAGTCAATTAACAGAACACCACTCGGGTTTAGGTCGGGGGGGTTTCCTCCCAATCACGCCCCTCCAGGTATCACTGTCGCTGCCCACGTGAGCGTTGAAGTCAACCAGTAGAACGATGGAGTCTCCGGTCGGCGCACTTTCCAGCGCCCCTCCCAGAGACGGCAAAAAGGTCGGGTACTCTACACTGCCATTCGCCCGTAAGCGCAAATAACAGTGAGAGACCTATCCTTGACCCGAAGGCTAAGGGAAACGACCCTCTCGTTCACCGGGGTGAACTCCAACACATGGCAGGTGAGCTGGGGGGCTATGAGCAAGCCCACACCAGCTCAGCCTCTCTCAAGGAGTTGGGTTACAAAGACCAAGCTGTGCATGGAGGCAAGCCCAACTATCTCAAGTCGGTATCTCTCAACCTCCCGCACCAGCTCAGGGGCCCCCCCAGTGAGGTGACATTCCATGTCCCTAGAGCCATATTCCGTGACCGGGGATTGGGTCGCCAAGGCGCCCGCCTTCGACTGCCACCAAATCCACAATCCCCTTACAGTTCCTTCAGCAGGTGGTGGGCCCACAGGAGATCAGTAGGGTAAAACCCGGCCACAACCCCGGGCCTGGCTCCAGGGTGGGGCCTCGGTTGCGCCATACCGGGCAACGTCACGGACCTTGATTTTTCGTTCCACATAAGGGGATTTGAACCACTCTTTGTCTGGCCCGTCACCCAAGACCTGTTTGCCTTGGGAGACCCTACCAGGGGCAGAAAGCCCCAGACAACATAGCTCCTAGGATCATTCAGGCACACAAACCCCTGCATCACAATAAGGTGGCGGTTCCATATTATTATTATTATTATTATTATTGCACATTTATTGCAAAAATTCTGGAGATATAAAGTTTAGTCTCTGGACTAATGTAATGTTGTGTGTGTGAAGTGTAATTAGGAATCTGTACCTGATCTTTGTTGGGAAAATAGCGGAGGAAGAAGCCAAGAGCCAAACCCACAACCACGCCTCCTAAAACCTCTAAAAACCCTCGCAGGATGTTGAACCATGTGGAACCTGCAGGGGGCGATAAACACAGATAAGTTCACATCACTGAACCGCGTATTAAAGCTATAGATTTACAGCGTGAGGTTTAATTACCGGTGGCGAAGGCGATGCCGAGGCAGGTGGTGAACCCTGTGATAGCCAGGACATCGTCTAAGCTGCCGGCGGCCATTAAGAGCGTGGGGATGCCCTGCTCCGCCCCGTACCCGTCCTTCTGCAGCAGCAGCATGGAGGGAACCACCACAGCTGGAGACACGGCACCCAAAACGAACCTAAACATAACCGACACACAGACAGTATTAAACTAGTGTGTGTGTGTGTGTGTGTGTGTGTGTGTGTGACTGTGTTTGTAGGAACTGCATTCGAACCCCAGTATAAGGCCCCAGATCCAGGGAAGCCCCATGAGGAAGTGAGAGAGCAGAGCCACAGTGAAGGCTTCGACGAGACATGGACCAGCAGCCACACGAACACACACCACCTTCAGCTTCTTCAGCGCCTGAAATCAACAACACCTGAAATCAACCTCACCAACATCTCACCAACCTCACCAACACCTTACCAACAACCTCACCAACACCTTACCAACAACCTCACCAACACCTCACCAACCTCTCACCAACACCTGTACATAATTACTGTCTTTATTTATTTTATCATTACTATGTTATGTTACAGTCTTTCACTAACCGACACTCCAATATCTCTCTTTCCTCCTTATGTACCAAAATAACGTAGCTCTAAGTCACATGAATGGAAACTGCACTAAACACATGAACAAAACATGAACATGTGACCCATCAGGTCATGGGCGGAGTTTGGGGATGACGTACCGAGGCGTCCAATCCCAGTCCAGCTCGGGTCAGAATGACAGCCAGGGCGATGTTCCTGAGTGAGGCGGACCATCTGAAGTTGATGTAGACGGCCTCCGTCACCACGGGGATGTTCCTGAGGAGGATACCTACTAATAACATACCTGAACACACACAAACACACACACACACACACACACACACACACACACACACACACACAAACACAACAGCACTGTAACTGATACTATTGTTATAAGAGGTCAGTTCATTTTTCTGCCAGATGAAAATATTATTTTAATTCAGTTAACAGGAATAAAATCTTCACTTTGGCAGGAACTCGAGCAGCAGCTTTTACAACACACCTATGAGGCTGGTAGGATGTGATGACATTAATCTGAGCTAAAATAAAACTTATAACTAAAATACAGCATTAATTACACTTCGAATAAACTCCATGACATTAAAGGACATATTAAATATTTTTTTTATAATGATGACATCATCTTTATGAGACTTTTTACAATATTTAGATAATGTTTGATAGAAACAGACAGTAATTCATGTTGTATATGAAAAGTAATCACGTGCTACCCAGGAGAGGAGGGAGGGGTGGGAGGCGGGGCAGATGTACGAGTCCCACCAGCTTTCCTCCAATCAGAGAGCAGATAAAAACAGTAAATATGCCGAACAAGTTTCCTCCAGGGAGACACTGGTCCTCAGTGATGGACCAAATCACACCAAATAACACTGCGGCCATGGATGCTGGACACACACACACACACACACACACACACACACACACACACACACACACACACACACACACACACACACGTGTGATGTCACTAAACAAACTTCAGCCAATCACAGTCTGATATGCAAATTAGATGATATGAGTCCCACAACACGAATGCTGTTTAGTTAGAAAACCTAGCAAATGTTAGCGAGGATCAGATGATGTTTGTTATTGTAACATTAATTGTTGTATTAATAGTTTTATAAATGGATGTGAGCCGTGTCTAAATTCTCATATTAATGCGTATTCATTTTAGGACAAGGACACAGACACATAGTCAGAGGACAAGGTCCTAGAGTCTAGTTGTCAAAACAAGACGGTAAACAGACTCAAGTCAGGCGATCAGAGACAAATATACAGTCCAGATCCGGGACACGTGAGCGGCTTGGTGCAGAGAAACAGAAAGTGGACGAATAATTCTCAACATGTCTGAAAAAACATGTGACCGACTCCTGATGACTGGGTTCGTGGAAGTGTAGGTGTGTTGTGGGAAGTGGAGTCGGAGGCGTCTGTGTTTGTGATGTGAAACGGTCTGTAGATGGTTTGACTCGTCAATATAAATGTTTATTTATAATCTGAATTGAATCGCTGTGTAGAATTTATAATGATTCACATTATTATTTATTAGAAAGCTTTAAAATGACACATTCTAGGCTCAGAGGTTTACATGTGTGTGTAAAATGTGTGTAAAATGTCCTGTATTTGTTTGTAAATCTTTGGTCTGTCTCTCTCACCTTTGGTAATAATCGATGCCAGCAGGCCACGTGGAGGACACGAGCACAGCTTCCTCAGCCACCCACAGCATCGCTTCGGTGTCGTGTTGGTGGAGGCGTCTGTGGAGTGTACGGCTCTCTGCAGCTCCGTCTCCGTGTCCACACTCAACAACGCCTGGAACGTCTGATTACCAGGACAGTGCTGGGAAGATGAAGAGGAAAACCTAATAATAAAACCACACTGAATAACAATGTGTGTGTGTGTGTGTGTGACTGTGTGTGTGTGTGTGTTTGTAGGTTTGTGTGTGTGTGTGTTTGTAGGTGTGTGTGTATTGCGTGTGAGTATTGTGAGGGTGTGTATTGTGTGTGAGTATTGTGAGGGTGTGTGTGTGTGTCTGTATTGTGTGTGAGTATTGTGAGGGTGTGTGTCTGTGTGTGTGTGTGTATTGTGTGTGAGTATTGTGAGGGTGTGTGTCTGTGTGTGATTAACACAGATAAGAATTGAGAACACAAGTACACACTGTGTTGACTCAAGTTACAGTATCAGAAATATTAGAAAAAGATATCAGTATCAGGAGTCATGAGTTCCTGTTTGTTCTGCTCGCTCTGTCTCACACACACACACACACACACACACACACACACACACACACACACACTGCTCTCACTTCTACGTCTTATTTTACTGTGTAACATTTTACTGTAATCTAATGTATAACATCAATACAATTATAATCTAATTATTATTAGAATGTTTATCTTCATGACTTTATCTAGTCATGGTGTGTGTATTGTTCTAGATTTAAACACACTGCATAAATCCTACACATGTAACACCAGAGTGTTTAAATCTCCAACACACACACACACACACACACACACACACACACACACACAAATAATGAAAGGTGTGTATTCATTATAATAATATTACAGTATTATACATTTAGTAAGACACATTAAACCCAAGAGCAAGAGCGGTATGATGATGACAATATGAATATTGATGATGATGATGATGATGATGATGTAAAGGGTTGTTTTTAATAAATTCTGCCCTGTGACGTACCTCAGCATGGTTTCCCACCACAGGAGCTTCTTCCTCTGCACAGAGGGACGAATGGGTCCGGGACGCCGCATGGTCCATGATTCAAAGAAATCACTTCATCTCTGATGTGGTGCTCTGTACAGTGAGGAAGTTCAGTCTCTAAACCCCTCCCACAATCTGGGCGGAGCTACAGGTAGCCTGTCATACACCAGGAAGGAAAACTCAGGTGTTTAATCTGCAATTCTCTGTTGTATAAAACTGGGTGAGACAAATCGAATATTCCAAAAAAATGCGCATCGCGACATGTTGAATTCTTCAGGAGGTGTTAAATACTAATTACCTGTAACAACAACACAGCTTTATTAATTAATTAATTAGTTACTTTGCTGGTTTCTATAGTAACAGCTCATGCACAGGGACTTGTACATGGAAGGGGTCTCCAGTGTCAGCGTTCAAAGTTTTTTAAGATCTTCAGGACAGATTTTGTGGTTTCTTATTAACAATTAATAAATAATTAATAAAAAGATATTTCTATTTAATACAAGGCAATTTGAATACATTCTGAATAAATTAAATAATAAATACATGTCTTAAAAAAAATAATTATGTCATAAAAACGTCATATTTTATAAAAAGCACTGATTATGGCTGGGATTTGAACTGAGGTGTAATTTGAGGTAACAGCAGCTTAAACTGAGCATTTAATCTGATTTTAAAAAGACTGCACACTAATTAACACTAACACTAATTAACATTAACACTAATTAACATTAACACTAATTAACACTAACACTAATTAACACTAACACTAATTAACACTAACACTAATTAACACTAATTAACACTAACACTAATTAACACTAATTAACACTAACACTAATTAACACTAACACTAATTAACACTAATTAACACTAACACTAATTAACACTAACACTAATTAACATTAACACTAATTAACACTAACACTAACACTAATTAACACTAACACTAATTAACACTAACACTAATTAACACTAACACTAATTAACACTAACACACCACATGTTACAGTAGTTCTACATGCACTGAAATATTAAGACACAAAATGAGCACAAATATATTTAGTGTAAAATAGACTTAAAACTCTATGAGACATTAAAATACAGTCTGTGTGTGTGTGTGTGTTTGTGTCTCTGTGAGTATCTATCTATCTATCTATCTATCTATCTATCTATCTTTCTATCTATCTATCTATCTATCTATCTATCTATCTATCTATCTATCTATCTATATATATTTATATACGTGTGTGCCTGACTGTATGTGTGTGTATATCTGTGTCTGACTGTATGTGTGTGTATATCTGTGTCTGACTGTATGTGTGTGTGTGTGTGTGTCTGACTGTATGTGTGTGTGTGTGTGTGTCTGACTGTATGTGTGTGTGTGTGTGTGTATATCTGTGTGTCTGACTGTATGTGTGTGTGTGTATATCTGTGTGTCTGACTGTGTGTGTGTGTGTATATCTGTGTGTCTGACTGTGTGTGTGTGTGTATGTATCTGTGTGTCTGACTGTATGTGTGTGTGTGTCTGACTGTGTGTCTGTGTATATCTGTGTGTCTGACTGTATGTGTGTGTGTGTCTGACTGTGTGTCTGTGTATATCTGTGTGTCTGACTGTATGTGTGTGTGTGTGTGTGTGTGTCTGACTGTGTGTCTGTGTATATCTGTGTGTCTGACTGTATGTGTGTGTGTGTGTGTGTCTGACTGTGTGTCTGTGTATATCTGTGTGTCTGACTGTATGTGTGTGTGTGTGTCTGACTGTGTGTCTGTGTATATCTGTGTGTCTGACTGTATGTGTGTGTGTGTGTGTGTGTGTGTCTGACTGTGTGTCTGAGTATATCTGTGTGTCTGACTGTATGTGTGTGTGTGTGTGTCTGACTGTGTGTCTGTGTATATCTGTGTGTCTGACTGTATGTGTGTGTGTGTGTGTGTGTGTGTCTGACTGTGTGTCTGTGTATATCTGTGTGTCTGACTGTATGTGTGTGTGTGTGTGTGTGTGTGTCTGACTGTGTGTCTGTGTATATCTGTGTGTCTGACTGTATGTGTGTGTGTGTGTGTGTCTGACTGTGTGTCTGTGTATATCTGTGTGTCTGACTGTATGTGTGTGTGTGTGTGTCTGACTGTGTGTCTGTGTATATCTGTGTGTCTGACTGTATGTGTGTGTGTGTGTGTCTGACTGTGTGTCTGTGTATATCTGTGTGTCTGACTGTATGTGTATGTGTGTGTATCTGTGTGTCTGTGTATATCTGTGTGTCTGACTGTATGTGTGTGTGTGTGTGTGTCTGACTGTGTGTCTGTGTATATCTGTGTGTCTGACTGTATGTGTGTGTATCTGTGTGTCTGTGTATATCTGTGTGTCTGACTGTGTTTCTGAGTGCATGTGTGTGTGTGTGTGTGTGTGTAAACATGGAGTCACGCTATAACGTGATTAAACTCTTTATAACAAACACTAGACATTAACTAAAGTCACTAATAATAACTAACACAATGCGGGTTAAATACTCACTTCATATGGAGCAGAAAGTCACTATAGTGCCGACAGCTGCGGCTCGGTCACAATCACTAGGCCCCTCCCTCTAAGTGTGCACTCCATAGTCTGCGTTGTCATGGCGATTACACCCTACACTGTGCACTACATAGTCGTGTTGGAGTCTAACCAATCACAGCAGGCCCGATAAAAAGGTGTCCGATTGTAAACAACACGGAGTTTAATACCCGCATTATATATAACAGGGGAATTCAATTAAAATTCCAAGAGATCCAGTGACTAAAATTTCCTCCCAGCAAAAGTCCGAATCTTATATCGTCACTGAAAATAGTGTATCTCATGTTAATAATATCAATAACGCTGAGCTCCCCCCTTTTTTTAATTAACTACATTAATAACACAGGAACTTTAGGCAAAAGAACATTTCAGGTAAAATAGAACAGGGCAGAATTTAGTGAATAAAAGTGCAGAGCTTTGAGCAGCTCCCTTTTCCCTCTCTCTCCTTTTCCCTCTCTCCTTTCCCTCTCTCTCCTTTTCCCTCTCTCCTTTTCCCTCTCTCCTTTCCCTCTCTCTCCTTTTCCCTCTCTCCTTTCCCTCTCTCTCCTTTTCCCTCTCTCCTTTTCCCTCTCTCTCCTTTTCCCTCTCTCTCCTTTTCCCTCTCTCCTTTTCCCTCTCTCCTTTCCATCTTCCGTCCCTACTGAGACACATGGACATGTAACTGTCCTGCCAGCAGGTTGAATCTTAATTGCCCTGCCAGTGTAATTAGGTGCATTACTGCCACCTTCTGCTCTGGAGGATGGAACAGAAACAATCTGTTTTTGGCTTGGCTTCTGATGACGCTCCTGTCGTAATAACTAGATTAACTGCGCATGAACGAAATATTTATCTTTTTATTAATATCAAAGAGCTAATATAATCTTATGATATTAGATTATAATAAGGGGATGCTTAATATGATAATATTAGAGTTTTAACTGGCCCGGACAGACCAGTCACTCAAAATAAAACAAAATAAACAACAACAAATAAATCTTTACAGTTTATTAGGACACAAAATCCCCACATTAGGTGTTATTTTGATTCCTTTGTAGTGATAAAGAATAATTATAGTCCCTCTTTCATTCAAATACAGAATAAATGTTAATTAAAAGAATAATCTCAAAACTATAATCATTAATGCTATATTTTAGTCTGTTTGTCTTTTCTCTCATTAATGATTTCATCTCATTCACAATGTGGAGTTTTACATCACTGCAGTGACATAAACCTGTCATTTATTATTTATTTTTATTTCCCTTTATAATGCTGTACATTACACAGCAGCCGTCCATCACAGTGTGAAATAATCACAGTCTCCGTCCTCTCACACACTCTGTCCTCACACACACCGTCCTCAGACTCCACCCTCACACACACCGTCCTCACACACTCCGTCCTCACACACTCCGTCCTCACACACACTCCGTCCTCACACACACTCCGTCCTCACACACACTCCGTCCTCACACACACTCCGTCCTCACACACACTCCGTCCTCACACACACTCCGTCCTCACACACTCCGTCCTCACACACTCCGTCCTCACACACTCCGTCCTCA
>NC_062524.1:28558751-28563751 GCF_022655615.1 Tachysurus fulvidraco
TATAATGCGTAATTAAGTGCGAAATTAATTCATTCATTCATTAAAATCTGCATCAATATGTTTACTTTATAACTAATTATATCATATTTTTATTCTTTCTGAAATAAATGACTGTAGTTCCGCTGCTGGGCCACTAGGTGGCGTCACTTCACTACCTGGAGTTCCATCCAGTTCTTTCAGTTTCTCTTCATTGATGTCTGTAGCAATGACCAGAGCTCCTTCTTTAGCAAAAGCCTATAATAAACAAACAAACAAACAAACAAACAAACAAAGAGAATAAAATTAAATTCCTGTAAGTAGAGAAATGAAAGTGTTCAGTGACAATAATAACAGCATCTGCAGCTTGTCAGCTGACTGGAAGACGTTTAAATCAGAATTGAATCTTCTCAATAATAAAATGATGTTTTGTTAAACGTCACAAACAAAATCTTTAAACAGGAAGTGAAAGTGTTCATGTTTTCATCTGTATTAGTCCCTGCTGTAGATCCTCACATCTTCTCCTTCGTTCCTGATGTTCTGCACTGATTATTAAAGAGCTTCTGAGGTCAGCTGTGTGTGTGTGTGTGTGTGTGTGTGTGTGTGTGTGTGTGTGTGTGTGTGTGTGTGTGTGTGTGTGTGTTTTCCTCCTCAGGCAACAGCAACACCGTTCTGTCACTTCCGTGTTTAGCAAACAAACACAACTGGAATTAAACCTGACTGATTCTTATAGGGCGTAAACACACACAAACACACACACACACACACACACACACACGTGCACACGCGCACACACACGCACACACACACGTGCGCACATACACATGCACAATTAATCTAACATTAACTCCATAAGAATGTGTACAATAGAAAAGTGTTCACTACTGAGAAAATAAATAAATAAATAAAACACAGAAATCTAAAATAAATGTACATTACAGAATTAATGACATCAAGGTTTAATACAACAAAGTGACATCAATATTCTTTATCATACGACAAAGTGAGAAAATAGTTTAATTATTAACAATAACATCATAAAAGTAATAAATAACCAAGTAAATAAATAAATATATACATTAGTCTAGAGTCTAATCTTATTACAGTCCTTTAAGGAGACACATTAATATTTGATCAGATTCTGACAGAGAAATAACGTCTACATCACGGTTCTGATGTCAAGAGTGAGAAAGAAAAGAAAAGAAAAGAAAAGAAAAGTAAAGAATAAATAAAAAATAAAAGTTTTTAAAAAGCCAAATCCGAACAAATACAAAATGAACAATATCAATAAAGATAGAAAAAAGCTGCATGATAGATTATTAGTATAAATGTAACACGTAGCTTTTTTCTTTCTTTATTGAAATTGTATTTATTGTAATATCTACGATTATATATTATTATATATCTAATCTAATCTAATCTAATCTCATCTCATCTAATCTAATGACAGTAAGTGAGTGTGTGAGATTGTGTAGTAGGAGAAGATCCTTATATTAGACTGAAATAAGCTCAAGTGTGTTGTTCAGGAACAATCGACTCTAAGTGAACACTGAGAGCGCGCGCACACACACACACACACACACACACACACACACACACACACACAGACTGTCAGACAGACAGACAGACAGACGGACAGTCAGACAGACAGTCAGACAGATAGACAGATAGACAGATAGATAGATAGATAGATAGATAGATAGATAGATAGATAGATAGATAGATGGATGAACGGACGGACAGACAGACAGACAGACAGACAGACAGACAGACGGACGGACAGACGGACAGTCAGACAGACAGATAGATAGTTGGATAGATAGATAGATAGATAGATAGATAGATAGATAGATAGATAGATAGATAGATAGATAGATAGATAGATAGATAGACGAACGGACGGACGGTCAGACAGACAGACAGACAGACAGAGACAGACAGAGACAGACAGAGACAGACAGACAGACAGAGACAGACAGCGGCAGACAGAGACAGCGACAGACAGAGACAGACAGACAGAGACAGACAGAGACAGACAGAGACAGACAGAGACAGCGACAGACAGAGACAGACAGACAGAGACAGAGACAGACAGACAGAGACAGAGACAGACAGACAGACAGATGGAACATAAATTAAATACAGTCGAGTCAGAGATTCAGTGTTCAGATTATTTTTCCCTACAACCAATAACACAGATATTTTTTAGGCTCTTATTACATTTACTACACACTCGTGTGCACCTGCAGTTGTGTTTGTGCACGTGTGCAGATTGTGTTACAGACTTATACTGTAATCTTTAGAGCCCCTAACACTCGTGATGAGGAATATAATAATATAATACACACCAGAGCAGCAGCTCGACCGATTCCCTGCGCAGCCGCAGACAACACGATCACTTTTCCGTCCAGTCGACCCATGATCCACACACACACACACTCTCACACACACCTGTAGGAGGGACGGAGAAGACGTGTGACTGTATGATCATAAAATATACAAATGGAATCATAAAAGCAGAACAGACCTCAAACACAGAACTACTGCATGAATCACTCTCTCTCATTAGCAGGAACCGAAAACCTTATGACTTTTATTATGTAAATGACACGTGTAGAAATTCTGATCATAATGAAGCCACAGAAACATGACCTGAGGATTATTACACTTATTATCAGGTTATTACACTTATTATAAGGACAATCAGCTCCGGTCTGTAACTCCCTAAGGCCAGCGACTGGGTCATGAAAATAAAGTAAAACATAATATTCATTTATTTTGTTAATTTTTGTAATTAACAAACAAACAAACAAACTCATTTTTGATATGAAATAAAGATGTGCAATAATATTATAGAAATGTTTATAGTACAGAACTGTTATTAGAGGCTTAAACACAGAATATTTTAAGATTTAACATGTTACATGACATCAGAAGTCATATATTATATATTAGAGTTTACGATGACTCATTAGTTCCTCGGGAGCCCTCAGATGCACTGTTATAAACTGTTAGAAAGGACATTATTTACATTTACACTATCGGTAGGAGAATGTTGGACATGGAGCTGCAAGGCAGGAGGCAAAGAGGAGGTACAGTATATGGATGTAATTAATGAGGATATGAAGCTAGTGGGTGTAAGTGTTGAGGATGAAGAAGATAGGTGGAGAGAGATGACTCGCTGTGGCGACCCCTGAAGGGAAAAGCCGAAAGAAGAAGAAGACACTATTTACTGTAGAGTGTCACCCAAATGAGGATGAGGTTCACTTCTGAGTCTGGTTCCTCTCAATGTTCCTCATATCATCTCAGGGAGTTTTTCCTTGCCGCCGTCACCTCCGGCTTGTTCATTAGTTATAGGGATAAATATATATTATTTTAAATTTTAAGTTAATCTTTTTTAAATCAATTTTAAACTTTTGTTGTATTTATTATCATTCTTATTATTATTTATTAATGTATATTAATTTGTTTATTTAAATTTTATTTTTTCCTTCTATTGTTATATATATATATATATTATTTTAATTAAATTTTATTTTTCTTCTTATTGTTAATATATATATTTGTTTTTTCATAATTATTTTCTTCTTCTTATTATTATTACATTATTATTATTTATTATATAATATATATATATATATTGAATATTAAAAATATATGATATATTAAATATTTTTTCTCTCTCCTTTGTTTCCATACTTCTGTAAAGCTGCTTTGAGACAATGTGAATTTATTAAAAGTGCTTTAGAAATAAACCGAATAGAAATCGAATAAAATTTATTCGTCATAAATCTTTATTTTGCTGAAGTTTAGAGATTATAAATGAATCACGTGACTAAAGGAACAAAGGTTCGTGTGGATTATTTGTGTTTCTCACAGCAGCAGAAGTTAAAGTGCAAACTAAACTAAACTAAACTAAACAAAACAAAACAAAACAAAACAAAACAAAACTAAACTAAACAAAACAAAACAAAACGATTTAGTTTGTAAATTCTAACCAATTCACTACAGAAACCGCTTTAACTTTGTCCCGGTTTAATATAAAACATTCAGCACAAACTCTATTTAATCTTCATCTGAGTTTAAATGTAAAACTTCAGGAAGAAACAAAAGTCTTAAAGTTTCAGTGAGAATTAAATTAAACACAAACAAACCGCTTACAGAGAAACGTGAGACGAGGAAGAGCTGAATCCAACCCGGAAGTGTGACAAAATAAAAGCTTTCTGGATTTATGACGCTTAGAAAAAAGTAATAATTTATAAAGATAAATTAAAAGTCAAATAATAAATATATATAAATGTGTATAAATAACATAAACTTATACAGCAAGAGTATTATTATTATGCGATCATATATTTATAATAATATGAATATAAAACGTTACAAATTGAATATTTATTATGTAATAATTAAGGAGTATTTCATGGTCGTAAAAGAACATTTTACTCTAATACATGCTAATTAAAAATGATAGAGAGAGAGAGAGAGAGAGAGAGAGAGAGAGAGAGAGAGAGAGAGAGAGAGAGAGAGAGAGAGAGAGAGAGAGAGAGAGAGAGAGAGAGAGAGAGAGAGAGAGAGAGAGAGAGAGAGAGATATATATATATATATATATATATATATATATATATATATATATATATATATATATATATATATATATATATATATATATATATATATATAAAAAATATTTATATAATATATATTTATATAAATATATATATATACATATATATATTATATGATATACATATATATATATACATATCTATATATATATATATATATAAATTTATATTTATAACATATATTATACATATATATATATTACAACATATATACATAGACAGAGAGAGAGAGAGAGAGAGACAGAGAGAGAGAGAGAGAGAAAACACAGGACAGCGGCTCATTTGTTCCACTTTATTATCCTTCATTAATTCCTGTTACTGTAGAAAACACACAAACACTTGAGTGTAATTGTGGATGTGAGGATGAAGCTGTGCTCCTTCATCATCCTCACTGGC
>NC_062524.1:28568751-28573751 GCF_022655615.1 Tachysurus fulvidraco
TTAATGCCATCATTACTGTCACTGGTATTAATGCCATCATTACTGTCACTGGTATTAATGCTGTCATTACTGTCACTGGTATTAATTATGTCATTACTGTCACTGGTATTAATGCCATCATTAGTGTCACTGGTATTAATGCTGTCATTACTGTCACTGGTATTAATTATGTCATTACTGTCACTGGTATTAATGCCATCATTAGTGTCACTGGTATTAATGCTGTCATTACTGTCACTGGTATTAATGCTGTCATTAGTGTCACTGGTATTAATGCTGTCATTACTGTCACTGGTATTAATGCTGTCATTACTGTCACTGGTATTAATGCTGTCATTACTGTTACTGGCATTAATGCTGTCATTACTGTCACTAGTATTAATGCTGTCATTACTGTCACTGGTATTAATGCCATCATTACTGTCACTGTCAGTACCAGCACTAGCACTTCAGCAGTGAGCGAAGTTGTCACTATTGTTACCGTCCTTACCCTCTCTGTCATTACTGTCGCAGTGTCACCGTAATTAATTTCACAACCATTGTTTTGTTTACTTTGTAAAATCAAATCATTGAAATATCGATGAATAAAACCGATTAAAACAAATGTATTAGTATTTATTACGTAACAGCGAAAGGGATTAACGTGATTAATTAACATTAATATTTAATAACAAAAGTATTCAGAAAGAAAAGCTAAAAGTTGAAGATAATATCTGAACGAGTCCATCACACTCACGCTGCGCTCCAAAAACAACGCAGCCTCGCTCGGAAAACCAGAGCATTAGGAAAAATCATTTCCAAACAGCTTCTTACTTCATTAATAAAGATGCCGACAGGAGCAGTGATGTTTGTGTTACAAGTCGAACACGCTAATGGGGGGAAGCTAATGAGGAGTGACGGTGCTGAGGGGCTTCCTGTGGTTCTGCTCACCAGGGAATCCACTACACAACCTCTGAAAAATGATCCGAAGGAAAAACCCGACGCTCTGCTCATCGCAGTATTCATTACAACAGACCCAACCAGATCGTCATCGACGCAGTGCAAAAGTTTACACACCCCATGTTTATATGAATGGAAAAGATGGGATGCTGTCTGTCTGTATGTTTAATTTAAATGATTTTGTTTTGCAAATCTGAGACACAATGATGTGAAACATCTGAGACCGGATTAAAGCGGATTATCAGGGATAACGACTGGTTAACGGGAATGATATGGAAGCCTGGATAAAATAAAATAAACAAAACAAAACAAAAAAGATTAAGAAAACGAACATTTGATGATGAGGAAAATTATCTTACATCATCAGACTAACATGTTCACTCACTCGAGAATTTCAGAGTCCTGTTAAACTGCTTCAATGTCAACGATGATGAAACAAAATCTTACCGACTGAAATGAATCCTGCAATGTACTAATTATACACCAATTATATTTTTAATTCTCTATACAAATGTCTTTCTTATTGATAGGTTAAATAATCTCTCAGACTCGACAGGTTTGATTTTTGCCCATGTTGCCATAGTAACTAGCCAGGAGAGATAAATCAATCATAATCCAGTCACAGTGAGAGTAAGTGACTGGATCATCGTTATACCCAGAACAGGACGGTGTCCTTTTGTGCCTAAAATCAACATTAGAATTTATTTATTTATTTATTTATTGGTTTGCTTGTTTGTTTGTTTATTATTAACACTGATTAAATAATAATAATAATAATAATAATAATAATAATAATAATAATAATAATATAAAAAAATCATAAACTGTTAATTTAATTTATCTTTCTTTTTATTGCTGTTTTTTTTCCTTACGCATTTATTCATTGAATTTTATATGTATTTATTATTTATGTAAGTGTTTCTTTTATTAGTCTTAAATTTGATTCACTAACAATTGATTCATATATTTTACAATCCTATTTACAGGATTTTATTCAGGATTAAAGTATATTTATTTATATATTTACATAATTCCGGATTATGCGAGGAGGAAAAAATCCTTCAAATCTGCGAATCTGAATGGAAACAGGATTTGAATTTGTTACTCAGTTTCATATTTAATGCTCGTATACTTATGGTTTTTTTTTTGCAGTACAGAACCTGATCTTCACTACAAACTCCACCACGAGGTCCAGGTGAGATTTCAGCGAAGAGAATCTCAGCATGAGGAGCCTGAGGCACTTGGTATAATGAGCTGATGCATTAGAGAAGAACATAGTAGCCCAGGTTCTCACACCGGGGGGTTTTACTGAGCCGGATGCTGTAAGATTGACTCTCTCGATTTAACTCGGTCACGAGTGAAGTTTTTTTTTTAAAGTTCTCAGACTTTGAATTGATTTCTGCTGCTGTGAGTTCAGAGTTCAACACATTCTGTACATTCCCTGAGCATAAGCACTTCATTAGCTCTGGACAAATCCGTGTCCATCCCTGCAGATGAGAGAAGATGTTCACAGGACAAACACATAGATGGAAAATAAGTTCACATGATGTTCTGTAGGATACTCAACAAGCACGTGGAGGAAGGTTCTGTAATCTGAATGAACTTTCAGAGAGATCCGGTCGTGCTGTGAAGCGCGGTGGTGGTGGTAGCGTCATGCTAGGAACCCGGTCAGGATTTAGAGTATTGATGGTAATAAACACTGTTGACTAATCAAGCAGTAATGTGACTTTTATGCAGTGTTATTGGCTGGATAAGAATGTTTCTCTTCTTTATTTCTTTCTCTTATGCATTTGTTACCGTTTTGCACAAAAAATGTGTTTTTGGTTCTGATTTCTTGCACATAACTTTTTATTTATTTTATTTATACTTTTATTTATTTGTAAGGAATTTTATTTACATTTTATTAATTAATTTATTTAAGGAACACTTTATGCATGACAACATCATTATATGCATTCATTCATTCACTCGTTCATTTCCTACCGCTTATCCGAACTTCTCGGGTCACGGGGAGCCTGTGCCTATCTCAGGCGTCATCGGGCATCGAGGCAGGATACACCCTGGACGGAGTGCCAACCCATCACAGGGCACACACACACTCTCATTCACACACACACACACACACACACAGTACGGACAATTTTCCAGAGATGCCAATCAACCTACCATGCATGTCTTTGGACAGGGGGAGGAAACCGGAGTACCCGGAGGAAACCCCCGAGGCACGGGGAGAACATGCAAACTCCACACACACAAGGCGGAGGCGGGAATCGAACCCCCAACCCTGGAGGTGTGAGGCGAATGTGCTAACCACTAAGCCACTGTGTCCCCATCATTATATGCATGATTTTTAATATAATTTATTTATCTTTTTAAACATGTATTCTTAAAAAAAAGGATTTTTTAAATAAATTTTTATTTCATTTTTTCTTCATCTTGCACTTTACCAGAATTTCTTACCAAATTTTCAACAGAATGATTAAAAATGATGTCACGATCAATTTTTTTAAATCTCCGTCCTGTCTCAAGCCTGTTTCTCTCAAAACTGTTTATTTTAACATCAATTTTCTACAAATTTCTTCAGATCATGACCGACATCGGGACTCGTCACAAAGACACAAAGTCATTATTTTGTCAAATTGCTATAAATTATTGAAAAACCGAGAAGAGAGATGAAGACAGACGCCTCCGCAGGCCTGCGCTTGAGGAGATAAGTAACAGTGGGGAACGTGCAGCGCTCGTGTTTCTGATTAGATGGAGGCCGTGTTGGAGAAACGAAGCTGAGACGGGAACGAAGCCACGAATGATGTTTCATAATGACCTGCATGACAAAGTGCTTTGCTCTTCGTGAGCATAAATCTTCACTCGAGGACGAGTCAGTTCTGAAATTATGGCCTGGATTCTCTCAGTGTTAGAGTCTTTAATGAAAACTAGAAGTTAATGAAACATTTTCTTCAGGATTTTATCCTGACTGTTTTCCTGTTGAGACAGAAATAAATACATTTTATTCTCAAAGCACATTTAAAAACCCCTGATGTGACCAGTGTATCTGTAGAAATGATTGAATGTGTTATGTGTCTCATAACACTTTATAAAGCCTTATTGAGCCTCATATGTGTATGAGGCTCAATAAGGCTATAAAGCCTTATTGAGCCTCATACACATATGAGGCTCAATAAGGCTTTATAAAGTGTTATGAGACACATAACACATATGTGTATAGAAATGCTCACTGGTAGCTATACTATAGTGACAACACTTTGTAAAGCTTTGTAAACACTAATAAATGCCCCTGTGTTATAGCCACCTGTGTAAAGCTCCATAAGGCAAAAATTCGATCAGAATAATGGCTCAGGTTCAGCGTCACGCTTCTGAGTGAAACACAACAAACAAAGTGAATGCTTTGAGGTCCAATTTAATTCAATAACACAAGAAATACCTGACAAGTCTATAAAGCCTGAGGCTAAAGCTCTGCATCCCGTCTGCTGCTCTGTACATTCTGTGGCCTTTAATTTACTCTTCTTATGTTTCCTTTATAACGAATAGAGTTGTTCTGTGATAGACAGGATGGGAAGGTGACTTATATTACATTACTGCACAGGAGAAGAGAGAGCGAGTGAGGGGGGGGTGAGAGAAAGGGGGGAAGAGTGAGAGATACAGAGAGAGAGAAAGAAAGACAGAGAGAAAGAGAGAGACAGAGAGAGAGAAGGAGAGAGAGAAAGAGAGACGAGAGAGAGGGGGTGAGAGAGAGAGATGAGAGATACGATAAATCGGGGTATGGAGCTGATTTTATCTACATATCTATTGTGTCCTCCTTTTTCTCTTGCCTTTTTTTTTCTCATACCTCTTTATTCTATCTTCCTTTTTCTACTCTCCTCTTATTCTCTCACTCTTCCTGAACCTCTCTCTTTAAATATCTTTCCTTCACTTTTTTTTTCTCTCTCTATTTTTTTCTCTCTCTCTCTCTTCTCTCTCTTCCTCTTTTTTTTTCTTCTTTTTTTTTTTTTTTGATCTCTAGATCTCTCTCTCTCTCTTCTCTTTTTCTTCTTTTTTTATCTTCT
>NC_062524.1:28576251-28591251 GCF_022655615.1 Tachysurus fulvidraco
TTGTGTAATGATGCGAACATCACGAGCTGTTATAAACATTTACTGTACATTTCTGTCATCTCAGTACAAAACCTATATACAGTATTTACCTAATACGGCTGATTTGCCAGTTTGCAGTTTGTGTGTGTGTGTGTGTGTGTGTGTGTGTGTGTGTGTGTGTGTGTGTGTGTGTGTGTGTGTGTGTGTGCGTGTGTGTGTGTGGAGGCCACAGGTGAGTCTCTGTCATCCGTAAAAATAAATCCATTACACTTGAATTCTCAGTGTAGTCACATGAACGCTCACTAAGACTCCTGGACTTCAGTGTGTGTGTGTGTGTGTGTGTGTGTGTGTGTGTGTGTGTGTGTGTGTGTGTGTGTGTGTACACTCATGGATTCAGCTCAGGGCTTAACTGCATCTGTTAGGCCATTTAAAAAACCCATGCTTTAGTATTCTGTTTGTGAAATGTAATTGCTTGTGTGTGTGTGTGTGTGTGTGTGTGTGTGTGTGTGTGTGTGTGTGTGTGTGTGTGTGTGTGTGTGTGTGTGTGTGTGTGTGTGTGTGATTAATCACTATCACAATCCACTCTATTAAATAATAGGCCACTGTAATCTTTACAGCTCAATTCACAGAATCTTTTCATATAAGATTAACACATTACTTAAGGACTGTGTTCATAAGGCTACGTAACAGCTCCATTAAGTTCCCCTAAGTGACATCTGACATAAACATGTGTCTTTTTTTCAAAGACTTATTCCAACAGACCAGGGAATCACGAAGGCTGTTATTATCAATCCAGCCGTCAGATTGATATACCACCTATGTCATCTGGCATAAGGACATCTTACAGTATATGACATAACACCTATGTTATCTGATATAAGGACATCTTATATGACATAACACCTATATCATCTGACATAAGGTTATCTTAAAAAAATCTTATAAATAATGCAGCGTCACTCATATTCAGAGGGATTATATGAATTCGCTTGTCTTTATGTGTAACAGGTTTTCAAAAAGATGTTATAAATGCAAATTGTGGGACAAAGAACAGACTCGGCTATGATGCCATAATTTAGGTGTTATTACAGTGTCAATGAAGCAGCATATGTTTTTTATACAAACGTTGCACATACCTATCCAAAGATAGAACAAATTTACAGTATGTTACTATTTATAATATTGTACGAATGTTGTCATAATAGTCTCACAGTTGTTAATAGACATGATATAAATTTTTATTAATTGACAGAGAAAATTCCTAACTGTCATCGCAGTGTCATAAACGTCTTATAAACAATCTTATTAAATTCATTGCATTGTTGTTTTCTGCAATGGCAAAACAACACGACAAAACAAAAGATCTGCTACGAGCTAAACAACGCGTGCTAACACACTGCAGGGTAATGAAACATCATCCCGAGAGATTCGGTCGCTACGCAGCGGCCGAGCGCCCGCGCGACTGCGGCGGGAAAACGCGATTATGTTCCGTCCACTCTGAAGTCGTTAGAAAGTAATTCTCAGGACTGGAGTGTGTGAATGAGATCTCGAGCTGAAATCGATCCTAAACACTGACACAGAATCTTAAGCAGCTACAACATGAAGTCAACAGCACACGGGGTTCAGGACAGGGTGTAACTTTAGTCCAGGGTTTTTCCAGAATGTTCCGTTCGCCCCTTTATTGTGTAAAAACTCTTAAATATTCTGATTTATTATTCTGGAGTAAGATTGAAGAGAGAGAGAGAGAGAGAGAGAGAGAGAGAGAGAGAGAGAGAGAGAGAGAGAGAGAGAGAGAGAGAGAGGAATGAGATGCTTACTCTACCTTTACTGTGAAGGTTTCTCTAGCAGTTAGCGATCTTTAGGGAAACGTCGATCTCGTCTATTTCTTTTTTTTTCACGTGAAAAAGCAGGAGTTATCAAAAGAGACACTTGTTTGGGCTGAAAGATTCTGGAGCAACACTGAGCCGTGATAACAAACCCACAGAGAGTTTTATCGAGGCTGCTTTTCTCCTTCTTGTTACAATAACAATAAGCAAAAACCACAGAGGAAGCAGACGGATGAATAAATCAGATTTTTCCGCGCATGCCTTCACACTGCGGTTGTGTAATTAGTGATATAACGAAACATGACGGTTTTGTCCTTCGGTGATGAAAATGAACATGGAACAAAGAGATCTCAGCCCGACGCGTACGACTGGAACAATTTACCTCATGAAAACTTTTGTTCTTTATGTTATCTTAGTTTAATCGCATAGACATTCGTACAAATGCTAACAAAAGCCACCAGTGTTGGTGCTTCGTGCTAATTTCATGCTAAGGTTATGAGACCCCATGAACCTCTCACAGTCTTGATGTTAAAGCGTAATGGCAGTGAAACGAGTCTGATGAATCCGATCAGAACTCTTAGGAATAAGCGCATGTGGTTAGCAGAAGTCATCGCGAGGGTTGCTGGGTGCGTAGGTCGTGCTTCTCTTGGCGGAGTGAGAGCAGCCGTTGTGGCCGTGGCTGTGGTGGAGGTGCTGGTTGATGAGGCTCTTGCGTTTAGTGGAGCCTTCTGTGGAATCATTCATGACCATCATGGTGGTTTCCACACGTGACAACATGCACATGCTGCTCTGACGTGTTGCCTGCATGCGTGTAGCCCGCAGCTCCAGATCATCATAACTGGACAAGCGAACAAATGGACACCAGCGTAAAGCTCGCTTAAAACCTGCTCGGAACCTACGGGCGAGAAGAGATGAACGATAGAGTGATTATTTTTATATGACAAAAAATAGCTACCATGAAAAGCCTGGCAATTAGTAATATTAAAAATGTGTATAGTTTAGCTGAAAAACAGACGTCATGGTTCATAAAATGAGCTGAGGAAAGATTTTCTCGCTATCTGAACATCGTCACTGTTCCTGTGATGAGACGTCACGGGTTTCTGATATCTACTGACACGACAGCCGCACTCAGACGTCTATCGTCACCGGGTTTATTTCAGTGTTTATTTTGTGAACCATTGTTCGTCCTTGAGGTCAATAAAGTTCGTCCATTTATTTATCGGTTTATCTAAATGGCAAAGACGTCACGTCTGCGCCGACTCTGTGCCACTTCCTGTTCAGTTTCCTGTTTTGCTCACTGCTCTGATCAGCTCTGATCTCACTGGCTCCACGTTATTAATCTCATTATGTCTCGTTAGTGTGTTTATTTATTTATTTCATTTAACTCGTTAGTCATTGAGGAGGATTTCTGAGCCACGTCGCTACCTCTCGTTTTCAGGGTTTATCGTATTTTGTGACTGCGATTTATTTCATCGTCCTGTGGTCTGACCCAAGCGCGGAACGGCGTTTAATCTAAAACGGACTCTAGTGAATGGATTCAGGGGCGGGGCTTCATATGAGATCAGACTGTGATGTCAGAGTCTGTGGCACAATTACAGTTAATATCTTAAATATCTTTAGTTAAAGGCGAAGAATGGAAATGTTTAGCCAGTAAACCTGTGAGCTAAGCTAGATAAGAAATGATAGTTAGCTAGATAGTTAACTAAAGTTAAACCAATGGCGGTTGCCATGGCAACAGAGTATATAATACTGAAACACTTTGAAATGGGTGATGATGTAAAGTGAGACTTGGGTCCAGCTGTGAGTCTTAGCTAGCTGAATAGCAGTGCGCTAACCAGTGGCTAGTTGGTGGACATGCTGATGTTTCGATCCTATTTGTTTAGCAGGTTAATGAGCCAATTTCAGCAGGCCACCGGCAGGTTTTTGTTTCGTTTCCCTTCCTAGTGGATTGTTAACAGTGATATCTCATGAGGACTCTCTGTACCTGCTGTTCAGGCAGCAGTAGATGATGGGGTTGTACATGGTGGAGCTCATGGCCAGCCACATGACGGAAAGGTAGACCTGCTGGATGGACTTCTTCTTAGCCAGCGCCTTGTTCAGGCCGGTGATCAGGAAGTAGACGTGATACGGCAGCCAGCAGATGGCAAAGGTCACGACTACGATGATCATCATCTTCACCACCTGGAGAGAACAGAATCACCGACATACATCATGCTGCGTGATTCAGAACTACAGCAACAATAACTGAAAAACACTTTTCATGAAACACGTCATCTGTCAGATCGACCGCACAACAACATTATACACAATAAAGCCGATGGAAAGGCCAGATGAAGGACGCGGTTGTTCTCAGCTGGAAAAAGCCGGAAATGCAAAAGTTTTGAAAAATCCCGATAGGCGCATTGAGCTTACAGGAAGTGGCTGCATGGTAGCAGGCATTTCAGTGGACCTGGCAACCCATTTAAACTAACAGACAGTACTTTTTTTTTTTAACAAAAAATCCCTAAAAAAGGAAACAGATGAAATGAGAGAAAGCTGCAGCGCTGCTGATAAATGAGAACTAATGTCAGTCCACAGAGAGCTGAGTTCTAGCAGCAGTCACATCTGTATGCAGCAGTCACATCTGTATGCTGGTGATGAGCTTCTTTCTGTCCCAACACCCAGACTCTTAAATTCCTGCTTATCAATAGCATCCATCATGTGTATTACCCAGAATGCTCTCTGTCTGCATCACTGAGTGTGTGACTGAGTGTGTGACTGAGTGTGTGTTGCTCTGCTGATTCCCACAATCTGCTCCAGCAATTCCCTGAAGTCAGCAAGCGTAACCCGAGTCCCAGCTCTCTCTCTCTCTCTCTCTCTCTCTCTCTCTCTCTCTCTCTCTCTCTCTCTCCCTCTCTCTTTGTCTCTCTCTCTCTCTTTGTCTCTCTCTCTCTTTGTCTCTCTGTCCCTCTCTGTCTCTCTCACTCTCTCTCTCTCTCTCACTCTCTCTCTCTCTGTCTCTCTCACTCTCTCACTCTCTCTCTGTCTCTCTCACTCTCTCTCTGTCTCTCTCTCACTCTCTCTCTCTCTGTCTCTCCCTCTCTCTTTGTCTCTCTCTCTCTCTCTCTCTCTCTCTCTCTCTCTCTCTCTCTCTCTCTCTCTCTCTTTCTTCCGCTCCACCTTCTTTCTCCTCTTTCTCTCTCTCTCAGCCCTTGTCTCCTCTTCTCTTTCTCTCTATCGTCTCTCTCTCTCGAATTCTCTCCTGCTCTCGTCTCTGCTCTTCCCTCTCTCCCCGATCGTCCTTTCTCTTCTCTTCAAGCTCTCTTCCTCCCATCTCCTTCTCGCTCTCTTTCTCTCCCTCATTCTCTTTTTCCTGCCTACTCTCTCTCACTCTCTCTCTCTCTCCTCCTCCTCTCTTTTTTCTCTACGAACTCTCGTCCTCGTCTCTCTTCTCCACCTCTCTCTCCTTCTCATAAGTCTCTCGTGCTTCCTCTCTCTCTCTCACACACTCTCTCTCTCTGTCTCTATGAGACTATGGGATGTAGACATTACTATGTTCACAGTAAAAAGCAGACTGTGCTGTCTGTAACTTCTGAAGCTCTGTATATTTAACACATGAAGACGTCGTGCTGTTCAGGAAACATTTAGAAGCAGGAAGTGATTTTTACGGAAGTTTTACTTTCGATAAACAGCCCGAATGCTAACAAACTACCTTTGCACCACCTGACCTCCTTCTCCTGTATCCTTTTGTAGTCGACCAACACTTTACCTCATTCCCTGTTTGTAGATCTAATCCCTTCTGAGGATTTCTCTGTCTCCAGCCCGCTGGACTCAGCTGACATCAGCAGCTTCTCCACCAATCACCAATCTTCTGCTTTACACCAGTTCGTGTCACACAGAAACATGGCCTTGAGGTATTTTCTCACATCTCAACCACAAACTCTTTTCTGTTCTTTCCAAACTGCCCTTAAGTGCAGATGACGATCCACTCGAAGACAGACATCTCTGTGCACTAATAACCTCTCGGCTGAGGCGGCTCGTGTGAGGGTCGCTAATGACCTCTTCTCTGCGCTAGCTTTTAACTCGATGAGTCATGACATGTTGTTTATACTGTTTTTTAAACTGCTCAATTTCCGCTCGATTGATGTTAGAAGAAAAGCAGAAGACAGGGGCATAGAGCCTTTCTTATCGACCACAATATCATTACAACACAGAGGAATACTTTTCTTCACATACCCCCACTGAGAGTTTGGGGTCAGAGTGCAGGGCAGCTATGATACCAAGCGCCCATGGAGCAGGAGGGTTGACGGGCCTGCTCAAGGGCCGCATGCAGTGGCAGCTTGGCTGTGCCTTTGCCTGATGCGCAACCCCGAGCCTCCGCGATCTCACAGCCCAGTCAACCTTACCAGCAAACTCGCAGCACCACGGCCGACGTTGTGAGGCGTTTTGCGACTGGATCAGACTGCTGTCACTGACGTCCTCAGGGTTCGGCTCTCGGCCCGATCTTCATCGTCGTATATTTGTAAAGAATAAAACGTGGCGTATCATTTTGCTATGAGAAATGTATCAGTGACAGGGTGGTGAGATGAACCTGAGTCACCGAGTCATCCTCGATTCGATTCCTTTCTTATAACTGACTTCATAAAACCTCTGGAATCGGACACCAGACACTCCTTAATGCTTCGTGTTCCTACAGGAAATTTCATCAACTCAGTGATTATAAGGTTGAAGTTCTTTGCTCATTTCCTAAAAACAAGCCTGTAGGTGGAACAGTGACTCTAAAACACCCCTAAATTAAACTGGTGTAAATGAGTGAACTGGTGTCCCAGTGAACTGGTTCATCCATAGACTCCTTATCCACCACCAGGACAAACCAGGCATGAATGGATTTCGGAAGACAATGTCTTGGAATCAATTCTGCAGAAGACTTAATAAACCCAGCTTGAATGCGTTTCATTCATCTCAAGCCCTTTTACTTTCTCTGCACACGGTGATCGTTAATTTATTTATACCAAGTGCAAATCATACGACTCGTCTCTCTCTCCTCCTTTCCGCTCGTGTTTGCCGCTCACGTCTCTTCTCAGTCTAATGAATCCCGAAACCCTGAAATAATCACGAGCGTATTCTACATTCAGCTGCTAGAATATTCACACAGTTCCTGCTACAGCTGCTATCTCCATCCCTCCATCTGTCTGCCTGCATCACCTGCAGGTTATCACATCCTCCTCCCAGGACTCTCAGCGATTTCCCTCACTTACTGCTCAGATGTTCTCAGGTTCTGGTCTGCTGGTGATCCCTGATGAGAGCGAGTCTGTGGGACGTGGAACGTTCCAGTCCTCAGTTCTTAGATCACATTTACATTTACAGCATTTAGCAGACACCCTTATCCAGAGTGACTTACGACTGAGCAACTGAGGGTTAAGGGCCTTGCTCAGGGGCCCAGCAGTGGCAGCTCTGTACAATTTGCGTTCAGTTAGATGCTACATAGACATCAGTCCTGCCTCCGTAAAGCCCGGCGAGTAAACGACCTGCTCTAAAGTAGCAGCAGGTCCCAAAAGCCAGCTAATCTATACAGCCCTCTTTTACTGTCTTCTTATCCGCTCTCACTTATCGCCGAGGCAGGATGTAAACGAGCGGCGTTTTAACACGTAGCCTCGTATTTATCCGCTTTGCTAATCCGCCCTCATGTTTATCTGTCAGTCCGAGTCAATCCCGAGGATGTGCTTCATCCCTTCATCTCCTCAGACATCTGAAGGACAGATGTGTGAGGATCAGCATTCCATCAATTCCATCGCTCATCATCAGCACTACATCTCATCACCGATTCTTTCTTGGTGCACACCTAATGTCTGTCTCCCAGAAAGACTGCTGCGCCTTCTTTGTAAGTATTCGTGCCGTGTCTGCCGTCAGAGGAGAAAACCGATGGCACAGAGAGAGATGAAAAAGGTGAAGAAAGAGAGGGATGACAGTGGAAGGAATTTAATCGAAGGTGTCAAAGCGCGAAAGAAAAAAAAGCAAGAATGTGACGGTGAAGAATGAAAAGAAAGAGGGAAGAGGATGGATGGAAAGAAAGAAGGAAGTAACGCATAGCAGGGGGAAGGATAAGAGGAAAGGACTTCGGAGACATTGTAACAAAAGCAGATAGAATATAAAACCCTAATACATTTAATCATCATATCACATTAGTTCATTCTTATCCTCATGTATAGAATTAAAATGTATCGTATTATTTAAGAGTCTGAGGTTGTTGCCCTTAATAAAGCCCAGTGTTGAATTGTCTCCGTGTCCATCGTCCCGTCCCTTATCTGATTACTGCACTAATGAAGCTCATTACATTCTCAGCACTGCACTAGCTCTCTTTAGCACGGAGAGCTCTCGGCTGGAGCGACAACACAGACACACCGTCACTAAACACCACCGCCAGCAGCTCTGACACACTACAGCGTGACTCAGAGGATCTCCACAAGGCAATAATCAGTGCTGTTTCTTGATCCTCACGCTAGCAGACCTCAGCAGTTCACAGAGTTCCTGTCTGCTTGACTAAAGCTTTAGCTTCGAGCTGAGCGATAATTTCCCCTCCACTCCACCTGACTGATCAGATTAATCTTACGAGAACTCGAAAGGCAATTAGAGCAGTGATCAATTTTAGTTCCAGCACAGCCAATTTAGCCTAAATGAGCTTTAATTCTCACTGGAGGAATCTGTAACATGCAGTTTGACGCTTTTGATTAAGTCTGAAGGGAACAGAAACCCAGAAAAGGTGAAAAATGCACAGAAATATAATGTAATGAGTGTTATATAGTGGGTTTTTATTAAATGAATGAATAAACACTCAGTTTATGTGTAGTTCTGAACTGGAGCTGTACTAGTCTCAGGGCCGCTGATAGAGAAGATACATCAGCACCTGACGACCAATAAGAGTCCACGACCAATCAGAGTCCACGACCAATCAGAGTCCACGACCAATCAGACTCCACTACCAGAGGTCACGACCAATCAGACTCCACAACCAATCAGAGTCCACGACCAAACAAAGTCCACGATAATGACGAAACAGAGAGGATCTCTGTAATGACTGAAAGGAAGGAAAAGATCTCAGGATCTGTGCGCTGTGTATGAGACTCACGGATGGATGTGATCTAGAGAGAGAGAGATCGCGAGAGAGAGCTTGTTGGGTGTTTTATTGTGTGTGTTTTTGTGGTTGTTTATGTTGTGGTGTTGTAAGTGTGGTTTATTGTTGTGTGTATTTTGGTTTTTATCTTTTTGTTTTCATGTTCTCTCTCTCTCTTTTTAATGGATTCGCTCTCTCTCATATACCATAGCTACTCTCTCTGGCTACTTTCTCGTTTCTCTCTCTCTCTCTCTCTCCCTTTCTCTCTTTTCTCTCCCACTCTCTCTCTCTATCTGTTTGTTTTTTGTTGTTTTTTCTCTCTCTCTACTCTCTTTTTCTCTCTCTCTCCTCCTCCATCTCTCTCTCTCTCTCCTCTCTCTCTCTGCTCTCTCTCACTCTCTCTCTGATCTCTCTCTTTCTCTCTCTCTTTTCTCTCGCTCTCTCTCTCTCTCTCTCTCGCTCCCTCTTTCTCTTTCTCTCTCTCTCTCTTTCCCTCCTTTTTTTCTTCCTCTCCCCCTTTCCTCCTCTCTCGTCGCTCTTCTCTCTACTCTCTCCTCTCGCTCGCCTCTCTCTTTCTCTCTCCCTCTCTCGCTCTCTCTCGGTCTTCGCGCGCTCCCCGCGCGCCTTCGCGCTCGCTCTCTCTCTCTCGCGCTCTCGCCGGCGCGCCTTGCGCTCTCGCGCGCCCCTCTCTCGCGCGCGCGCGCGCCTCCGCTCTGCTCGTGCTCGTCGCGCTCTCTCTCTCCCCTACGTCTCTCTCGCGCGCGCGCGCGCGCGTCGCTCTCTGTCCTCTCTCTCTCTCCCCTCTGCTCTCTCATCTCTCGCTCTTCTTACTATCTTTTTTTTTTCCTCGCTTTCGTTTTTTAATTAGTTCTCCTCTCTCTCTCTCTCCCTTCGCTCTTCTCTCTCCCGCTCTCCCCTCTCTCTCTCTCTCTCAGAGGTGTTCACACAGACAGATCTGAACCACGCTTCAGCTCCAGGACAGAGATGTCCTTCCCGCTCCTCACACACAGACCAAACAGAGACAGAGGAAGTGTCTTTACGTTAAAGACCTGGAGATGTTCCTCAGAGTTCAGCTCAGCTCTTCATCAGAACCGTTTCAGAGGAAGAACATGTTCCTGCTTTCCCAGCTTTAATTATCCTCCAGAGTGGGGACGTTTAGTCTGAGACCTATCAGCTTGTACTGCCATCTCCATTACCCTCCACACACACACACACACACACACACACACACACACACACACACACACACACACACACACACACACACACCACACACACACACACTGATTTACTAAGTAGCCTGTAATAGACAGAAGGAAAAGAACATTGTAGTGAGCTGGAGATTGTAGAGAAGTTCTCAGGCAATTCCAGTGAGTGTAATGGGCGCCATTACGCCGCTGATCAGAGAGGGACGTTATGCAGCGACCTCTGTGTGATTTCATTCTGTCTTTGTGTGTGTGTGTATGTGTGTGTGCGTGTGTGTGTGTGTGTGTGTGTGTGTGTGTGTGTGTGTGTGTGTGTGTGTGTGTGTGTGTGTGTGTGTGTGAGGTGAAAAAGCAATAAAACCACACAATATCCAGGATGAGATGCTGTTTGTGTCCCTGAATACAAAGTGTTTTGATGGAGTCCATCAGTCCACTCGTTCCTCCGCCCTGACAGCAGACCAGGACAAGGCGGTGGAGCAGCACGCTCGCCTCAGAGTAATGAAATCCAGAGACACAAAAACCTTCTCAATGTTTTCTTACGTCTAGAATCTGAGGCTAAAGCGTTGACAAGTGCATCGATCTCACTTTAGCTTCCGTCTGCGTGCAACTGTGCTGGGATTTAAACACAATGCCTGCAGAGTCCAAGCCGACTTCCCTCTCGGGTAAAGACGCTGCGTCTGATTTACTCTCACATCAAACCTGCTCCTGACTTCACACGCCACACTTTTATACCAAACTCAAAAAGAATCATTTTAATTACCTCACAGTGCAAAGTGCAGATGAAACCCAGACCTCAGAACTCTCCTCCTCTACTCAAGTAAGCTCCACCCACTTAGATTTCAAACTCATTTGCATAATACACATTTACATAATATACAAATCCTACAATTTGTGTGGCAGTTTCAGGATTTATGATGCTGTGTGAACATGAACAAAAACGAGAAAACGGCCACCGCATTCGAATCCGTTGTTAGGTGGAGATGTTGGGGCGGAGCTTGATTTAGTAACACAGCTGTCACTCAAAGTGATTGGTCTCTTTATTGTTCTGTGGATTGTGGCAGGAACTACAGTAGACATCCGGGGCGATGTTTGCGAGACGTCTCTTTTCATTTTTATTCACAATAGAACGTTGTGCGCTATGCCGTCGACTTCATAATGAAGGTTTATAGATTTGCTAATTACTTCCTTGAGCATAATTAAAACTCACGTCTCAGTGCTAATGAGATATCGTGTTCTCGTCTGACAGAGACCGGTCTTCGGAAGAGACAATCGTCACGAGGTGCGGCTTCGGAGAGAAGAGAGGAAGGCAGGCACTCATCCTGGATCGCTCTACTCCAAAAACAATCAGCCGGGCTCATTTAGAAGATACTGGCGGTGTAGAGCTCTCCTGGTGGTGCTCGGCTGTCTGAGGGCTGTGGATGGGGTTCTGCAGTAACGCTTACAGACAGACGAGAACTAAAGAGAAGTGAAGAGAAGGTAAGAGCTCTCATGTGGAGAGAAGACCGCGGGAAATATCTTCAGTTCCAAGACTAGACGAGACAAGATAACTGTCGCTAGTTCTGCTGGGGCTCGAGGGGAGTTTTCCACAAGCCACATGGAAATAGTCAAACTGCTGAAATGTAGTCGGTCATGAAGGTAACAGATACCCTTATCCAGAGTGACCTACAACTGAGCAATTGAGGGTTAAGGGCCTCGCTCAGGGACCCAGGAGTGGCAGTTTAGTCCTGGGGTACGAACCCATGACCTTCCGACTAATAGTCCAGCACCTTAACCACTGAGCTACCACATCCCACATCATTGTGATGTTGCTGGTCCACATGCTGCCCCTGGTGGTGATGGGAATCACATACACCAAACATCACATTAAGGCTGGGCAATTGATCGAAAAGTAATCGAAATCGATATTCAGAACTTATAATCGATCAAATTTTTCCAGGTTGATTATTTCGATTACTTTCCCATTAAAAATGTGGAGTCACGTGACCCCGCTCCGTTACGTTACGTTATTCCGCCGACATGTCGAGCATGGAGAGCTTAAACACTCAGACAACCGAGCAACAAGAGCAGCTCGTATCAAAGAGAAACGCAGTCTCCGTCGTTTGGACACATTTTGGCTTCGGTAAGGATGACAACGAACAGAATGAAGTCAGATGTAGACACTGTAGAAAAACAGTTTCGACGCCCAAAGGTAACACCACCGACTTGTTTCAACACTTGGAGCGCAATCACGTTACTGAACATGAACAGTGCATGGCTCAAAGAGACTGACAAGCGCCAGGCGACAAGTGCCTCCGCAAAGCATGTCGATAACAAACGCATTCAGAAATGCCACACAGTATGAGAAGAGTTCAAGAAGATGGAAAGAAATAACTGACGCTGTTTGTTATTACATCACAAAGGATATGACTCCGTTGGCTACAGTGGAGCGAAGCGGGTTTAAACACCTCCTTAAAACTCTCGACAGAAGATCACATCTAAAACTGCGCAGGACGATGGACACATTCCTGAGCCTTACTTTGCACGACACTGACGACGATCGGAAGCTGCACCAGAGATGCCATGAGACGGCGTATTTTCCAGCCGATCACACAGCAGATATGATTGTGCAAGGTCTGATAGACATGCTTTCTGAATGGGACCTCGCGGAACACAGACTCTCAGCCATTACGACAGACAAGGAGAAAAAATGCACTGTTTAAAATATTCTTTACAGGAAATACAAGAGATATTTTATTTAGAAGAGATACCGCTTATTTTCTACTTTTAATACGAAAAACATGAAAATAATTTATTTGGTTTCCAAAAGTGCAAGTTATTTATATTTAACTTCAACATTGATGTTCAATAAATAATCACAGATAGTAGATATTGTGTGTTTCCTTCAATTATTTTAAAATCAAGTAATGCACACTTCATTCAAAAATCTCACTTGTAATATCTGAGCATATTAACTAAACAAAACGTGTCAGTGAACAATGAGGGCAAAAAAAATAAAATAATAAAATAATCGTTCATTAATCGTAATCGAGTTAAAATGTTCAATTAATCGAGATTTTGACTTTAGGCCAAATCGCCCAGCCCTACATCACACACATCACTACCTACAAAAATGCTAACGCTGATGGGAACTGTTTTGTAATTGCATTTGTGCAAAACATGATCTGTACTCAGCAGAACCATGTTAAAAAATATCGGCACCCTCTTCAAAAGACCCAGAGAAACGCATCAGCTTTCATTGTGCATCTGTACGAACGGTGTCCGTTTACATCTACACGCTGTGTCCCTATTCCTTCCTGCTCATTTTTATTGTAATCTGTTTTCAAATCAGAGCAGTTTAGCCACCGACCTTCCTCTTGGCGCGGAGCTGTCCGTGATAATTGTCTGACGAGTCTCCGGGGATCGCTCCACCCCACAGGGTCACACCGATGATGGTGTATGTGATTCCCATCACCACCAGTGGCAGCATGTAGACCAGCAACATCACAATGATGTGGTACCTGTTAAAGCACAGAACAAATAAAAAACAACAGATTAGATCAGAAGAGAGAGAGGATCGGGTATTTACAACAAGGTACAGAGTATCAGGAGATCAGAAGTCTAGCCTCTAGATCAGAAGTAGAAAATAAACTCATAGAAAAAGATAAAGCAGGTTAAAGTTACGTAAAGCTTCGATTTAAAGACCATCGCTTCTGTTAAGTCTGGAGTGACATCGTTAACATCGTTAATCAGAGCCGTCCATGTAGAAGCTGTTCACACGGTTCATAACGCTTAACTAGCCAGAGAACCCACGAGGAACTAGTTAGTTTATGTCAAAGCAGATAAAAAACCTTCTCTACTCTCCGTGTGTGACGCTTAGGCTGCATTTGCATGCCGGAATGTGATTGGCTGTTACACTTTGTGACACAATAACACTTGTCTGTCACGTGTTTATTACAAGAGTGTAGAAATGTGTACATAGTGAACATTATAATCACAATTATAATTTCTCTTGGGTAAAGAAATAACTCATCAGACTTTTTATTCATTTATAGTCACGTCTAATGTCTGCGTTATGAGTCATTATGAGTATTTTTAAAATCCTTTATAGCTGTTGCTATAGAAACGATCACGCATAAGAACAGGCGCAAACCTAAACCTAAACAGCAGAACTCCGACCAATCAGAATTCAGGATTTAGGTGACTCTCACATGAAGGGGTCGTCCCCGGGTTGAGGCCACGCTACGTAGCACAGAGTCCTCTTGGGTAATTTCCTGACGGTGGAGAAGAAGCAGAGCGGGAACGCCAGGACCACAGCCAACACCCAGATACACACGATCACCACTTTAGTGGCCGTGGCTGAGAGATGAGGCTTGAGCGGGTGGATTATAGCCATATACCTGTCCACACACACACACACACACACACACACACACACACACACACACACACACACACACACACACACACACACACACAGAAGAAGACATATGAATAAAAGGAAATGTTCTTCTGGGGTCTTTAAGGGAAATATTCACATATTTGATCACATTTTATTCTATTTATTCTTTTCTTCCAACCATGTTGTGGATTTGTCTGTTGTGCAGCGACTCGGACCACAGCCAACACCCAGATACACACGATCACCACTTTAGTGGCCGTGGCTGAGAGATGAGGCTTGAGCGGGTGGATTATAGCCATATACCTGTCCACACACACACACACACACACACACACACACACACACACACACACACACACACACACACACACACACACAGAAGAAGACATATGAATAAAAGGAAATGTTCTTCTGGGGGTCTTTAAGGGAAATATTCACATATTTGATCACATTTTATTCTATTTTATCTTTTTCCACCATGTTGTGGAATTTGTCTGTTGTGCAGCGACTCAAGAAAGAACA